>NC_060273.1:93325476-93428472 GCF_021613505.1 Equus quagga | reverse complement strand
TATTATTACTTTTGATGTTGCCACTTAATCACATACTTTTTATGAGTGTATTATAAAATGTATTGAAAGAATTATATGATTTTGTAACAGATTAGAAGATATTTATTTTTGTGTCTGAAAACACAATTTATAATATCCTACAATCATATCAATGCATTATTCCTATACAAATTAAAGTTGCCATTTCATTTATTTGTATTCAGTGAAGTTTTTAATATTCTTCATAATGCCAAGATGTGAAAGGAAGATTTTCTTTTAATTTTAGAGATTTAAAATGGATACCTCTGAGCATTTCTTATAAGTTTAGTTTGTAAAAAGTCAATAGATTTCTTTGCACCTTCATACTCATTATACATATTTAGTATAAATTCCAATTTTCCTCTTAAGTATTTTCAAGTAATTTTAGAAATACTGTAATGAAACAGTGGTATTTTATAGTATTTGTTTTAATACTAAAATAAGTCATATGCTATTTCTCTTGCAGCTGCTGTCAAAGCCTTTAAAGATGCAAGGCAAAATATTGCTGAAGTTAAGTCATCAAAGAATGTTTCAGAAGAAAATCATTCCAAGGACACTTTGTGTTCAAGTGATGATGCCAGTAAGTTACAGCATAAAGGAACTATTATCAGTGAGCAAAAAGAGAAAGAAGCCAAAATATTGGCAAAGAAACCAATAAATAATTCAAAAGAAAAAATAGTCAAGATGAAACATGGACCCAAAGTAGTGGATATTCCAAGTTCCGCATCAAAACCTTCTGAAAAGGATTCTGTCGTTCCCTCTGAACCCCAGAAGACATCTGCTGACCCCAAAATGAACACGTTAAGTCAAACCGAAAAAAAGAAAGAGTTTGATAGCTCACTTGGTAGTGACAGTGATGGAGAAGATTTACATGAAGAAGAGAAAGAGTATTTTGATGATAGCACAGAAGAAAGGTTTTACAAACAATCTTCCATGTCTGAGGATAGTGATAGTGGTGATGACTTCTTCATTGGGAAAGTCAGACGGACAAGAAAGAAGGAAAGTGGTTGTCATTCTTCGGTTAAGGAACAAAAAAACCCCCCAAAATTGTTACCTGAAGAAGATATACTTGAAACTCATCAAGATATAAGAAATGACAAAAACAAGCCAAGTACAGAAGCCAGAAAGTTTGAATCAGTGTTTTTCCATTCTTTATCTGGATCTAAAAGCTCTAGAAGGTAAGAGTATTTTTCTATTCTGAAGTAGTTATTAGTTCTTACTTTTTTTAGAGATTCGAAATATCTACACATCCTAACAATGGCATACTATCTCCTATACATAACTCTAGTTTATATAATACATCCTGTGTTTAGACTTGGCCCTCTTCAAATTCACATTGAGATAATATATACAAATACTCGTATAGTAGTGCCACATTTATCCAGTGTCAGAAAATGAGATGTTATAGCCAAATAATTTGTCTAGCTAATTTAACTTTATCCCTTCAGTTATCAAAGTTTTGAAACTTTGAGTTAGCTTTTGATGAAAAGCTTTTAGAAATGTCTCACACACCTCACTCTTTAAAGAGAACTTTCTGAAAAGAATATAGTGGTTTTTTTCCTTGATGACCCAGGGCCTTATTGTAAACATTGTATTCTTTTTGTTGCAGTCTATAAGGCTGCTTGCCCTAATACTGAGTTTCTCCACACTGCTTTATATTTGATGATGCTGCTATCTCATTCCCTGCTGTGGACCACCACTTTTCACAGCTGTTCTGCTATAAATCGATAAATTTAATTTCATTTGTAATTCTAATCTGGAAGGGGATATCTTCACATTTTAGGGTAAAGATCGTGGTTAGCTAATTTCATTAACAGCTATTTTCTTCAGTAAATTACTTTTCTGTAATGTATAGGTCGGGGATAATTTTTAATAGATTTGAGAAATGTGATGTTGAAATTTTTCAAAGAAGTCAGAGCATAGAAAAGACACACAACCATCTTTCAACGTCGAAAATAATTAAATTATTACTTATATCTCCTAAACCTGCCTCAAAAGGCTACAATTTTTGTCTCTTGAAAATAACACCACTATCCCTTCCTTCTCCCACAAAATATAAATCTTAACTTTAGTTGTATGTGACTCATTACAGCTGTGAGAAGACTTTTGAAATTCTTTGTCTAGATAGTTCTCAAGAGTAGGTACAAGGGAATCAAGATAGGATATTTTATGACCAGAAGTCCTATAAGGATGGTGAGAGGAAAATTCCTACATGCTTCTGTATTGGAGTCTAACAAACCTTTGATTTAGCTAAAACCTGGGATTTTCATAATTTTTTTATTGATTGCTGGTGGGATGAGGGAGTATGATAATCTTTTGAGTGAGTTTTATTATACTACGTTCTTAAGGTTAGATGATTTATCTTTTAAAAGTCCTAATGGTGTTTTTATTTTAGGAATTATAGAGAACAGGCTCCGAAAATCAAAACCCCAGGTACGTATTACTGACTGCTTGATCTCCATATGCAGTTGAGTAACGCTTTGCCAAAGTGGAAGGATGAAAAATTCTGGTTGCTTAATAGCATGAATGAATTATGTACTGAGGAAATGGAAACAGAGCAGCTTTTATCAGTATAATTTTTTTTCCCCGTATGTCCTGCCAGTGGGAAAGATATAGACAAAACTTATCAGGAAATACTGGGTCTATTTAATTTATCTTGAACTAAATCAACACATTCTTTAAGTAAATTATGTAAGTTTTATCTTAGTCAATGCCATGCCGTTAAACATTAAGTAACACAACAAGTATGTTACTTTCTGGGTTAGTAGTAAAAGTATTTTCAGATTAATTTGTAACAAATTAAGTTTAATATATTTGGGTAGGCTCACCTCTGTATATAATCCCATACTCTCACTGACTTAAAATAATAAAAATGTATTTCTGACTCATATCACAGTTCACTGTGAATCGGCCAAGGGCCTATGTTTCACAGTCCTTCAAGGATCGGGCTCCTACCATCTTTTGGCTCCTTCCTCCAGTTCCCAAGTATTCTCCATTTGACCAACAGAAGGAAATAGAGTACATGGAGAATTTTGCAAGAGGTTTTCGTGGGCCAGGCCTGAAAGTAGCAGGAATCAGTTCTGCTCACATTTCATTAGCCAGAATTCAATTACATGATGTTATCTAGCCACAGAAGAGCTAAGAAATGCAGCCTAACTGTGGCTAGAAGGAAAAAGAAAGTGGAATTTCTTGAACACATAACCGTCTGCCACTGACCATCCTGTCGGTCACCAGATGCCTATTTCACTTTTCCTCCCACACATAGAACACACTTACCTCCTTCCCAAGGAAGCCAACCCAAAGTCGCATCCAGTCACTGCATCCAGCTGAAAGCCCAGGATCACAGAGTGACGATGCAGTGCTTTCCATCAGATCTGATGAATGTGATTACTCAGAGTTTGGGCTTATGCACTAAAAAGACAAACTGCCTGCCTCCAACTCATACCGAGTATTTAGTGGCAGAGCGGGGACGAGGTACCCACAGTAAAAACTCTCAGTCAGTTAAGGGGAAAATAGGAGGCACACAACATGTCTGAGCGAAAATTGTGAAGGATCTGAAAGGAACTTCCTTACCCATTGTTCTTCTCCGTGGTCCCTGACTGTCCTCTGGGGGGGGTCTTTGTTCCTTGGCCACATCTGAAGCATACATTTAGTACGATCTCCTTGGGGATTGCCCCAAGTGACTGATAAACCTATATGGTCCTGAGGATGGTTTAAAGTCTTAACAGTCAGAGGTTTTTTTCCAGCCCAGTCTTGTGATTCCCTTCACAATATAATTCCCTCCAAAGCTTAGTGGATTTCTGACCTCTTTGTTTTCACTCAGTTCATCCATGAGCTTGTTACCACACCAAAACGTCTTTCCTAGAGCTGGTTCTCACAATTGTCTTATTTATGTTTATTTTATGTAAGAAGCCCTTACATGGGTTTTTTTCCCACCCCCACTGTCATTCAGTGTCTGCTGCATTGAAACTCTCGGGTTTGGTTGAGAACGCCATACCTTTACTCTTTCCTCTGCTCCAGGGCTGAATTCTGTCTGCCTTTACTGCTTAAAATCTGTCTCAGTCTTATCTCTTACTGTTTGGAATCCAAAGGCTTTCTAAGTCTTAGGTTCCCAAATATCTGGACTCTCTCTTCCCTTTAGCTTCTGCCCATGCGCTGGCCTATTTTTCCCTGAACTCTTCTCTTTTTTGTAGTACATTGCCAAAGACCTATCAGTACACTAATCTTTTTATTCTTTCCAATCACTTAACCTGATGCTGCACACTCCAGAGGTGTGCAGCCTGCTTCCCAAGTTTTCACTGGAAGCAGTTTGACCTGTTTCTGTAGCACATAGGATTGCTCACTTTTCAGCCTCAGATATTCATTTCCTTACCACCTGCCGCTAAACTGCTAAGCCAATGCCAAAATTTTTTTTTTTTTTAAAGATTTTTTATTTTTCCTTTTTCTCCCCAAAGCCCCCTGGTACATAGTCGTATGTTTTTAGTTGCGGATCCTTCTGTTTGTGGCATGTGGGACACCACCTCAGCGTGTCCTGATGAGCAGTGCCAAGTCTGCACCCAGGATCTGAACTGGCGAAACCCTGGGCCACTGAAGCGAAATGTGCGAACTTAACCACTCGGCCGGCCCCGCCAATGCCAAATTTAATGGCCTTCAGAGTACCACTTCAGTATTATTCATAGTAGACTATCTGCTGTAACAAATAACTACCAAAATTCGGTGATGTATTTCTCATTCATCACAGTATGTCTGCTCCTTGCAGTCCCCTTCCATCTTATGCCTCTAGGAGGTCTGTTTCTCTTTGCTCGTTAGGAAAGAGAGAGACTAGAGGACTGAATGTGAGGTTTGTATGGTCACACCTTTTTTTCACATTCCATTTTCTGTAACTCAGTTACATGACCTCATCTAACAGTAGCAAGATGAGAAATACATTCTGATTCTGCACCTAGCAGTAAAAGAAAACTAGATTTGGCAAACACGTGACCATCTGCCTCATTTACCATATATTCATAAACATAGGATAACTGTAAACTTAAGACATTCCCACATTTTCCCAGTGAGGAGACCCAAGTAAAAAGGTTTTTGTTTGGTTTTGCTCAGCTTATATATTTATAATATTTCATTTATCAATTTATTGATGATACAAGTTTACTTTGCTTAATTATATAAAACATGTTCATTTAGAAATACAGCCTTATTTAAATCTCAATTTTCATGAAACAGTTTCACTTACCGTTTAAACTCCTCATCCTTCATTACTAGAGCCATGCTGAGTATTATAACAGCTTTGTAGGGCACATGTGATTTGTACAAAATACAGGACATTTTGAATCTGTGTACAGTGATGTTTTGGAAATGTTATCCCAAACTGCGTGCACTTGTTTGTTTAACATTATGATATTTGGTTTTTAAGGAGATCTTTAAAAGGCTTTTGACTATGATGTCTAACTTGCAGTAGAGAAATTATCCACCCCTAGGACTGATTAATAAATCTATATTAAATTTTTTGCCTCCCTTGTTCTTTCTAATTCTGTAAATATGCATTGATTCATGTCTTTTCAGACTAGTATGCCACCCCCAAATAGTAGTTTGTTCACAATAAGGCAATTGAGGTTCCTCATGCTGTAAGAGGCTGGTAGGGACTAAAATGCAAGTTGCCACCCTCCTATCTGGTGGGTAACTGTATGATTAAAAAGCACTTTGTCTTATATTTGAATAGATTTAGTAATTTACCTTGTAATCACAACTTACACATTACAAGTAATTTACCTTGCAATCAATAACAAAAAGGAATGGAATCAGTTAATAGCTCTTTAAAAATAAATCTGTCCCATCCACATTGTCAGATCCAATGTCTTGGTAAAACGTGAATTTTCTGGCTATGTCTGCTCCACTCATAGATGTCATCAGCTAATGATATTCCTTTGAAAATACAAGATGCGTTTTTTTTTTTGCCCTTCCATGTTGTCTGGGTTGTTTTGCCTTTCTTAATGTCAATGTAAGTAAGACAGCGTAGCATATATTAGGAGGCACACAATAAAACATCTGTTTACAAGGATTAGAAAGCATGTGTCCCATAATTGCCGTCTCACGTACATTTCAACTTCACACTGTTCCCTGTTGGACGTAAATTTTAAATTGTGAGGTATTCTATTTAAGTAAGACTAAATTTCTTTCTTAAATACTGATTTCAGAAAATGAAGTGTATTTCCCTTGTATGCTATTTAGGTATATAGTTTGTTTTTTTTCTTTCTCCTCCCAGGTTTTCAGCAACATGAGCCTCAGATCAAGAATCAGTTTAATAAGAGTACACAAAGAGGACTTCAAAATACAAAACAACAGTCACAGCTGCCTCTTCATCCTTCATGGGAAGCAAGCAGGAGGCGGAAAGAACAGCAATCTAAAATTGCTGTGTTTCAGGGGAAAAAAATTACATTTGATGATTGATTAGTACCATTTTTGTGAACTTTTCCATCTAAAAATTATTTTCTTTATTTTTTTTTAACCAGCTCATTATTTAAACTTGTATTTGAATAAGTCTCTTTGGAAGGGTCATAGAAACAAGTTTGTTTTCGTCTTTATTTTGCTTTTTAAGTGTGTTCAAGTTATGCTTGTATAAGCCTTCCATAAATCAAGTACATTCTTAAATTGATTTTTAATAATATGGCCAGGCTATTCTCTTTATCTCTAAAAGAATTTTGGAATTACAGCTATCTCAGATTTTCTTATTTGTGCTTATCATGAAGTGTGTTTCACTGGTTTATGTCTATATTTCTTTGCCTTGAAAATAAATGCCAAGGTATATTTAAAATAATAATGGAAAAATATGAGGAAATTATAGCTGTTTAAAATAGATCACATTTGCTGTCATTCTTGTTAGCAAAACAAAAATCCTAACTTTTATTATGGGTATACAAGTAGTAAATTATACAAATAAATATTAATTTTTATTATAGTTTTAATTATTTGTGATCTTGTACTTTTTGACTGTTTTAGTTTCCCAGGACAGTTTTGGATTTCTGAAATATACTTCAGTTATTTAGACAACATACTGTTTTAAATATAGCAACACAACCAAAAATTCGTTCTGTATTTCACTGCGTGTAAATATTTCTGTTAAATCAAGAATGTGTAACATCTCTTTATTTGGCCACGTGTTCTTATGGAAAGGTTTTTTGAGGAATGATAGTTTGGAATTTATAAGAACCAATTCTGAAGGAGGTATGATTGAAAGAGCAATTCCACTGAGAGCTGAGCAGAGAGGTTATGAGATGACTCGCTGAGGAAAGGACTACCTTATACTTAGTACTGTTATTCAAAAGGAAAACAAGATTTTAAAACCCTTTCACGTGTTTCACTTTTCGCTATTCCGTGAGAAATTAAAGGTTGTTAGTTAACTAAATCATTCTAACTAAATTCCGTGTTTTCTATGCATTGGTGCTGTTAATGGCAGGGAACACCTCTGGTTAGAAGGAACTCACAAGCTCTGGAGAATCATTTCTTTTACAAGAGCTTAAGAATTTAGATAACTAGAGCAATGAAATTCAAGAGATTATGCAGAAAGAAAATTATTTTTTCTGTGTTGAGTACAAATTTGTTTTTTCTACCTCTTTTTTCTTTTAAATTTTTATTGATATAATTTCAGTTATGTCAAATTGAAATTACCTTATATTAATTTTAATTATGAAAAATTATTACAAGAAAAGTGAAGACGTCTGACAGTAACTGCAGGTTTGGAGGAAGGGAAAGGGGGGAGGGAAAGGGAGGAGGGTTCCCCAGATACCATCAGGTTCAAAAATATGCTAGAAAAACTCCCAGAACTCACTGAAACCTATTATATTCACAGTTATAGTTTATTCTGGGGAAAGGGTACAAATTACAACCAGCCAAAGGAAGAGATGCATGGGGCAAAGTCTATGAGGGTTCTAAACGCAAAGCTTCTGTTGTCCTCAGGACACGTTACTATCCTGGCATGAGTATGCACAGAGTATTGCCAATCTAACAAGCTCACTCAAACTTTAGTGTCCAGAATTTTTATTGTGACTTCAATATGTAAGCATGATTGTTGGATTGCCTGCATGATTGCACCAGATGGATGGTACCACATGACTCAAACCTCCCATTTTAAATCACATGGTTGGTCTTTGTTAGTGTAGCCAGCTCCTACCCTAAACAAAGACACTTTTTTCAGGTATGACATAGATTGCCTCTAAAAGCCAAGGGCTTTGGACAAGGCCAAGATCTTTAGTACACAATACCCTTCACCCAAATTCCCCAAATATTAACATTTTACTCCATTTACTTTATCCTTTGCTTTAATCCTCCCTCCCTTCCCCTCCTCATTGTCTTTCTCCTCCTCTTCTTCCTTTTCTTCTCTTTGTCCCTCTTTCTCCTCCCCCTCTCCATTTGCTCTCTTCCTCTCACCCTTTTCTCTCCCCATTTCTTTCTTCTTTCTCCTCTCCCCTGTTTATATTCTCTCATTTAAAATAAAGTAATTCGCTATTCTCTTGTATTACCACAATCCAGTTATCAAATATTCAGATTTTTTCAGTTGTCCTAATGTCGTTTTACAGCAACAGAATATTCAGCAGCATTCAGTTGTCACCTTATATTCAATTGTCATGTTCCTTTAGTTGGGAAATTTCCTGAGTCTGTCTGAGTATTTTATGACACTGATATTTTTCAGAAGTACAGGCCAGTTTATTTTGCATTGTCCCTTTATCTGGGTTTGTCTAATGTTCCCATTACTAAATTCAAGTTACGCACTTTTGGTAGGAATGTCACAGAAGGGATGTTGTATTCATCCCAGTGCATACTATCAGGAGGCAAATGATGTTGATATGGCCCATTACTGGCAATGTTAACTTTGCTTACTTGTTTTAAGTGGTAGCTATGAAGTTTCTCCACTGGAAAGTTACTTTTTCTCTTTGTAATTAATCATTATCTTGTGGAGAGATACTTTGAGATTATGTAAATATCTTGTTCTGAAACTTTCATGTACTGGTTTGTTTGTTTGTTTTTTAAAGATTGGCACCTGAGCTAACACCTGTTGCCAATCTTCTTTCTTCTTCTTCTCCCTAAAGCCCCCCAGTACAAAGTTGTATATTCTAGTTGTAGGTCCTTCTGGTTGTGCTATGTGGGGTGCTGCCTCAACGTGGCTTGATGAGTGGTGCCATGTCCACCCCCAGGACCTGAACCAGTGAAATCCTGGGCCGCCGAAGTGAAGCACGTAAACTTAACCATCCCCATGCACTAGTTTTAACATTCATTCATGATGCTTCTCTGAAACAATTACTGTGATAATAGTTGTAACTGGTGACTTTTTAAAAAAATTTCTTCTTGTTTCTGCATTTATTAGCTGGCTTTTTATAATGAGGAAGAGTTTCCCTTTCTTTCCTATTTATTTAGTTTTTAAGTTTGTTTCGGGATGATCTCATGGATTGCTCTTTTATTTTGTATTTTTTATTAATTGAGTATTTTTTATTACTTCATTTTGTCTATTATTGGCTTATAAGTTTTATAATACACATTTTTAATTTATCAAAGCCTAACCTCAAGTAGTAGTATACCACTTTACATATGGTGTAAGTACCTGACTACAGTACACTTCAATTTCCTTCCTCCCAGCCTTTCTATTATTGTTTGTATACATTTTGCTTCTACACGTAACCCTCCAAAACATTTTTATTGTTTTTGTTGTAATACTTTGTCTCTTCATCATATTCATATTTTTCTCTAATTCCTTGAACATATGGAACATTAATGGTTGTTGTAATGATCTTGTCTTCAGTGGTTCTCAGCTTGGGGCAGTTTTTACCCCTAGGAGACATTTGGCAAAGTCTGGAGGTATTTTGGGTGTCACAACTGGGGAGAGGGATGCTACATCTAGTGTATATAGATCAAGGATGCTGCTAAACCTTCTATAGTATATGCAACAAAGAATTATCAAGTCTAAAATGTCAACAGTGCTAAGGTTGAGGAACCTTGGTCTAGGGCCCATGTGGCCCCACTACTGAGGGATTAGCCTTCTAAGAACTCTACCTAATGCTTTGTCTACTAGGAAATTTTTCTGTTGTGTCTGATGAGAACACAAACTATACCTGGGCCTGTGTAAGCTCTTGGGGTTGTTCCATTAACTCCTTTCTAGTGACTTTTTTTCCCCTGGCCTTGTGAGATTCTTTATATGCATTGCACAGGTCAGTCTATTACCACAGACTTGAGGGGACCCTCCTCTAGATTTCCAGAGCACATTCTATTCTGTCTACCTCTGTCCTCCGGTATTTTGCTTCACAAATTCTAGTCACATTAACCTATCTACATTCTGAACTCTGTCTCTTCAATAAGGCCACTGGGCTATTTTGGGGTTCCTTCCCCCTGCATTATAGTTCATAAATTCCTCAGGCAGTGAACTGGTGCACTTGTAGCAGCACTCAACTCCTTTGTTTTTTTCTCAGATGTTACTGTCCTGTACTGCTTTTTGTTCATTGTCTGAAAACATTGCTTCATGTATCTTATCCAGTTTTCTAGTTGTTTAATGTAGAAGAGCAAAGCTAGTCCCTGTTATTCTATAATGGTCATAAATACAAGTCTCTTGTTTATTTTGATATTCAAATTATCCTTAATTTGACTAGTGGAAGCCTCCTCAAGCTGTCTTCTCTGTCCTTCCGACATCTAAGTCCTTTCTCTAACAGTGAGAAAGATGGTTCCCATTATTCACGGTATATTTACTTATTTTCTCAACCCTAGAATACACAGAAGTTAGTTTCAGAATTGCTTACTGCTGCCTCTGTAAAACAGAACCAAACTTCAATATATCCTTGGAGGTCTTTTTTTTTTTTTTTTAGCTTGAGGGCATTATGGTCTTAAAACTAAGTTTGAAAGTTACCTTGGATAATGTCAGCAAAAATGATGGAGTAAGGACATCCAGAAATCCTCACCAGAAAAGACCAAGAGAAAAGTGTCCATATTGTCAGAATCACCTTTTTCAGAACTATGGAATTAACCAAAGGCTTACAACAATCTAGGGAGTATTATCCAAGAAAAATGGCTGAATCTTGATAAGAACAGTTACCTTTGTGACATTTTAACTTGCCCTATTATCCGCCATTCTCCAGATCCAGCCCACAATCACTATGAAAACCAGCAACTTGACAGCCACTGGAGAAAGCCAAACAGGATTGGAGCTTCTTCAAAGACACCTTCCTTGAGAATTGTAATTATTTGACCAGTTTGGTAGTTCACTGGAAGGACCCCTCTTGCAGGTCTGTCTTTATTTGACTTAACTAAGAGTTTGCCTGGTGTGAAAAGCCATTTTCCTGAGATCACTTTTTGAGAACAATTAGAGGTAATTGTTTAACGTCATGGCTGCCTGAGGCAATGAATAACAGTTGGGACAAACAAGAAGTTAATCAAAAAACTTGAAAGGAAATTTGGAGAATTCAATATCCTTAGGGACTTTGATAAGTTCTGGCATATTTTGGGGGATTGAGGAAGTCACACACATGCATAGGGGCACATGTTCAGGAAAGAGCTGAGAAGGCCCTAAACTCAACTCTGGCTGATCCTGAGACTGCACAAGCAGGAAGTGAAGGCTAAGGTGGAGTTGTCAACTTCCTGACTAAGTGTTGAAGGTGTACTCCAACACACACACATAGCCTATCAGTGAAATCAGAGAAATATTTATTTCAGGTATTTAATGAAATACCTGTCCAGTTATTAGTGCACCACTAAGCTAATGAAGCAGAGATTTTAAAGGCGATACACAACAAAAAATAAAGGCTTCACAAAAATAGTTTGAAAAAGTCACTAAACAACAACAACAAAAATAGCAAGAACAAGCCCTGGGAAAAACTGAATATTTGATTTCCAGAGTTGCAACATTATATTATTTTAAATGTCTACTTTTCAACAAAACATACAGCATACACAGAAAAATTATGACCCATAGACAGAAAGAAAAAAGCAATCAATAGAAACTCTCCCAAGGAGGCCCAGGTTTTGGATTTATTTGACAAAGACATTAAATAGGATATTTTAAATATGTTCAAAGAACCAAAGGAAACCACACCTAAAGAACTAAAAGTCTGAGAACACTGTCTCACCAAATAGAGAATATCAATAATGAGATAGAAATTATAAAGAGGAAACAAAAAGAAATTTAGGAGTTGAAAAGTACAATAACTGAAACAAAAATTTCAACAGAAGGGCTCAACATCAGATTCAAGCAAGCAGAAGAAAGATTTGGTGAACCTAAAGATAGGTCAATTGAGATTATCCACTCTGAGGAACAGGAAAAAAAGAATGAAGGAAAATTAACAGATCCTCAAAGATTTGTGGGTACCATCAAGTGCACCAACAGGCATAATGGGAGTCTCATATGACCCCACATGTCCCATCATATCTGTATACCCCAAGACAATTGCAAACGTGTTTCAACAAAAACTTGAACGTGAATGCCCATAATAGCATTATACATAATAGCTAAAAAGAGGAAACAACCCAAATATCAACTAATGACCAGATAAACAGAAGTGGTATATACATGCAATGGAATATTATTCAATCATAAAAAGGAATGAAGCATCGAAACACACTATAACATGGATAAACTTTGACAACATCATGCTAAGAAAGAAGCCAAACACAAAATATCGTCCCACTCATATGAAATATCCAGAATAGATAAATCTGTAGAGACCAAAAGTACATTAGTAATTGCTAGGGACTGGGAGAGGTAGTATTAGTGAATGACTGCTAATGAGTATGGCATTTCTTTTTGGATTCATGAATGTATTCTAGAATTGGATGACGGTGTTGGTTCCACAACTGTGAATATACAAAAATCCACTTATGTACTTTAAAAGAGTATTATTGTGTGTGAATTCTATCTCAATTTTAAAAATAATAATAAAAATTTACCTGAGTTAGAGGCCAGCCCAATGCTTTGGTGGTTAGGTTTGCATACTCCACTTTGGCAGCCTGGGATATGCGGGTTTGAATCCCGGGCATGGGCCTACACACCACTCATCAAACCATGCTGTGGTGGCATCCCATATACAAAATAGAAGAAGGTTAGCACAGATGTTAGCTCAGGGACAATCTTCCTCAAGCAAAAAGAGGAAGATTGGTAATGGATGTTAGCTCAGGGCCAATCTTCCTCACAAAAAAAAAGGTTACCCAAGTTAGTGCTTTTTTCTCTCTTGTCCATGTAGTACTTCATTTGAAATGCAGTTTAGTTCATGTGTTTCTGATGGTATTTTATTTTAAGGATTTTTTCCTCCATCCTTGCTAATTTTCTTTCTTTCTTTTTCTTTATGCATGTGAAACATTAACATTGTTCCATAAGTCAGAGCTGCACAAAATGGTACACTCTGAGAAATGGCTACTCCTCCCTTCCACTGTTTCTTTTTTTTTCACCTCATTCCCATCCATCTGCAACAGATAATCTCACTAGTCCCTGGTTTCTCCTTCCTGTACTTATATTTGCACAGAACAAATATATGTATATTTTCTTATCTCATTTTCTTTCTTCCATAAAAATTAGCATTCCCTAGATGCTTTTATGAACATTGTTTTTTTCATTTAAAAATATATACGGTGTATGACAAACAATAATGTACAACTGAAAGCTCACTATGTTATAAGCTATTATGACTACAATAAAAATAAATTAGAGAAAAAAATATATCTACCTATCCTGGAAGTCACTGAAAATTTGTCCGTAAAGATCTTCCTCATTTAAAACAAAACAAACAAAAAACCTTTATAGTACCCCATTGGGTAAATCTATCAATTTATTCAACCATTTATCTGTGTATGGGCATATAGGTTATTTTCCAGCTACAAACAATGTTGCAAAGAAAATATGAACCAACAGTATGTATGTTTATATTGTTGGAGGAATGTCTTTGGGGTCAATTCCTAGAGGTAGTAATGTTACGTCAGAAGGTAAATGCATGTGTAGTTTTGTTAAAAACTGCCAAATTTTCCTTCATGAAGGTTGTAATAATTTGTATTTTCACCTGCAGTGTATGAGAGAGGCCTATTTCCCCACAACCTCTCCAATAGAATATGGTGTTTTACATTTTGAGTTTTGCCAAAATGATAGGTGAGAAATGTTACCTCAATGTAGTTTTATTATGCATTTCTCTTGTGGATATAGTTGAGTACTTTTTTTGATTTTTAAGGACTATTTTTATGTCAAATTTTGTGAATTTTTTTTCATCTTGTCCACTTTTCCATTGATAAGTTGTTTTTTGTTTTTGTCTTTTTCCCCTAATTTTTAAGATTTACTTATGTATTAAGGATACTAGCCCTCTATCTTTTATATGTATTGCAAATATTTTTTCCCAATTTGTCATTGTCTTTTGATTTTATTTATGTTGTTTACTTTTTTATCATGTTGTTTGCCGCTTATTGTATGTAATCTGATGTATCAGTTGTTCTTTTTATTTCCTTTTATTTTCTTTTTGCGTATGGCTTTGGAGTCAGTTAGAAAATATTTCCCTACTATTGTTTGCTTTCTATTTTATCTGATATCAGTGTTGCTGTGTCTGCTTTCTTAGTGTCTCCATTTGCCTGGAATACCTTTGACTATCTCATTAATTTTTAGCCTTTATGAACCATTCTGTTTTAGGTGTTTCTCTTGAATATAGCATATTGTTGGGTCTTTATGAGCCAAGATGAAAATCTTCCATTTAATAGGCAAATTAAGTCCTTCAAGATTTCTTGATAAGATGAATCGTTTTTCTTTCAATTCTGTCAGATTACCTTGTGCTGTAATTATTATATCTTTTATATTTTCTGTTTCTCTTCATAATGTGTTTGCTGTGCTTTCTTTTTTTAAAAGATATTCCTAAGTTTGATATTTAGGAAGGTTAATATTTCTGTTCTAGTGACTATCTTTGTGCTTGTACATATTTTAATGCCCTTAGTCCCTTATTTTTTTATTCACATCTATATTGTCCATTTTTAATGGCATCCCTTAACTTTTATTTGTTGCCTAAATCACAGTTAATTAATTTATACTACTTTCCTCGTTCCACCTCCTTTCTCCTCCCATTTTTAGTTGCTTTATTTTACTTTATTGGAACGCAACACATAACATAGAGCATTGTTATACAACGTATTATTCTTCTACCCTTGTCTCCACCTTAATTTTTTTTTTAAAGATTGGCACCTGAGCAGGTGGAGAAGATTGGAGAAGAAGATTGCCAATCTTCTTTTCTTCTTCTTCTTCTTCTTCTTCTTCTTCTTCTTCTTCTTCTTCTTCTTCTTTCTTCTTCTTCTTCTTCTTCTTCTTCTCCCCAGAGCCCTCCAGTACATAGTTGTAGATTCTAGTGGTGAGTGCCTCTGGTTGTGCTATGTAGGACACTGCTTCAGCATGGCCTGATGAGCGAAGCCATGTCCGCACCCAGGATCCGAACCAATGAAACCTGGTCTGCCAACGTGGAGCACATGAACTTAAGCTCTCGGCCACAGGGCCAGCCCCTCCACCTTAATTTTAATCTTAGATTTGCAATTAAGTATATTAAAGCTAAATTGCTAAAGTTATCCCAGTCATCTTTTGTTTTGATGAAGTTCGTTTTCTAGTAGGTTCCTCAAAAAAGAACTCATGGAAAGAATTCTTTGAACTCTTGATGTTTAACATGCTTTCTGTGGTTTTCATACTTACAGGACTATGGCTGTATCTTGGGATTGTGGCTTTCTCGGTGATCCTGCTGCTCTTGCTTGTAGCAGCTAAACTTTTTTGTACCCTTACTGAATTTCGTTTAGGAGAGTTTCTTGTCCCTCCCCAAGTTAGGAGATCTGTATAATAGTCTGGGCACAGGATAACTTCCTGACCCTTCCCAAGGATGCAAAGGGTTTTTTTCCTTTTACCTTCCCTTAAGTCACAGTGAGTTTTCACCTGTGCTTTGGTTGACAGTGTTTAGTGACCTTGCGCTGGCTTAAGGCATTTTTTCCTCAGTAAAGAAGAAAGATCCTGGTGGGTATTTGTGTCTTCCCTGCATCAGTAGTCTCTCCTCTTTCAGGCCTGCGCCATCAAGGAAAGTTTTCTCTTATCTCTGCTCTGTCCTACGTCTTTCTCCTGAGTGCCCAATGTAGACCCATGGAACTCCCATACCCTGTAGATTCCTTGACATCTCTAAATAATTCTACTATAGTCTCCTCTAGTACCGTTATAGGTTTAGGTTTACCTTTAGCCTTTAATCTATCTGGAACTTACCCCTGTGTATTCTGGCAGAGATTGGCAAATTGCTTAATCAAACCAATTAGTACACAGCTTAATCTACATTTCTCAACCTCATAGTCAGGTTGGGGTCATGTGAGTTAAAAATTGCTTAGTGGAATATGGGCGAAAATTATGTAAACCACTTCCAGGTTTGGCCCATAAAATTCTGTTCTATCCTCCACTCTTCTTTTGTCCCTCAGCTGGATGTCAATTCCCAGGGAGACATTAGAATACCCCCTTTTTAAACTGAAGGAACAACCATTAGCCTGGGAACCTAAATAACTTTGAGAACCATAGTCATCCACCCTTTTCTCCACTTAAGCTAACTGGACTTAAAGTTTTATCAACAAACAAACGTCTACTGTGTTAAACCAATGAGAATTTAAGATTTTTTTCATAGAAGAGGTATCATTACTTTGATGCAGAAATTGGTGCTAGAAGAAGGAGCTATTGTAACAAAAATCCAAAATACTTGGCATTGGTCCAGCAGACAATCAAGATGAAAACTAATATCCAGGGCTAGAAAACTGGAAATTTATATTATGCAGTGACAAAACAATTTTTTAAATGGCCATTTGCAGTTCTTAGAGGGTGGACCACAGCCTTACTGATCATATAGCTCTAGGGAAAGAGGTTGGAAAATGGAATGTTGGTAGTGAGTGTTGATTGTTACTGTCTCCATTTATAAAAGTGATAGAAAAAAAGAGATGGGATGTGGCAATAATTTGTTAGTTTGCAAGCAGAAAAAAAATAAAAAGTAAAAGGATGGAAAAGCCACATCTTCTAGTTCCAAATGATGAGAGATTATGTGCAAAGATCCACTAAGCTTCTGGCTCCAGCACAGACTTGGGTAAAGATGAGGCATTTCCTCCTAAATATGATAACTTTAAGGCATAGGGGCAAAGGAGGGACAAAATAAAGCAGGCTTCAGACTTATATTTAGGAAAGAATTTTGGAGATGCTACTAGCATATGTAACTGAGTAAATACCTTTCCTTCAAAAACAAGAGTCTGCTTATTTGTAATGCCAAAGAAATTGCAAGGCTGGACTTCAGCATTCTTGAAATGTTCTGTCATTAAAGTTGGGGTTCTGAAACTTGCTCAGGGAAGAGATGGGTTGCAAAAACTGTAAAGGACCCCAAGAAGGACACAATCCCTATCATTTATTTCAAGTGTGATAATGGACAAAAGAGAACCTTCAAAAGGGTAGATCCACAGCTATGAAGAACACTGAATAAGCAGTTCATTCCAGATAGCAAAACTGAAGTCAAGGAAATATCCCCACTGCCAAATCAGAGGGACCTCAAATGCCTGCCAGAAGGACATCATAACTACTATAAACCAGTGCCTTCTGTGTGTCTCCCATCTTCCCTTTACCAGTTGGCAATTTTTATTACAAATCTCCTGTCTTTGCTTCACCATAGTCTGTTGGGCCTGGTGACAGTAGAGAGATTTCCATAACTTGTGTTATTAGTGCAAGTGTCACTGAACCTCTAGAAACCACATTCAGAACTGATGGAAAGAACCATGCATCATTCAGAGCTTGGACTTCGAGCTGGTTGCAATAACTGGATGGAATTTGGATTGTCTCACCTGGGCAAGGAGGGAGTATGCTCTAGGTGTGGTGGGATACTTGGTAAACAGAAGGACATATTGTGTTAAAAACTGGCTAACTGTTCACTAAATCTATTTCTTCTTTTCTTTAGGTATCTGGCTAAATTACATTTTCCAGCATCCTTGAATTTGGCAAATAATGGCCAATGGAATATGGCTAAAAATGATTGTCTGATTTTCACCTGCCCCACAAAACTTACAGGCAGTCTTCCACATTTTTGCCCTTGTTTTCCAGCTAGATATTAATACCCTGGGCAACCTTGCAAGATAGGTTTCGAAGATGGTGAAGTTTCTATCAGCCAGGGTATCTGCATGATTTCATGAAGCAGATCCTCGAACTCTACCCAACCACTTACTGAATTTACATAAGCGAAAAATGAGTATTTGGTTAAGTCACTGAGATTTAGGGTGTTTATCTGTTACTGCAGCTAGGACTATTCTAATACATTTGTGATATGTGGTTGGGATCTAATTATTCTATTTTTTCCAAAATGAATATTGCTCTACTGCTATTTTTGAGTCATTGGGTCATCCTTTTTCTAATGATTTGAAATGTCACCATATAATCACAGGAATGTTCCTAGGCTCTGTCTCTTTTCCGCTTATCAATTTTTCTGATGCAATATTACATTTTAAATTATTATAGCTTTGTATTTTATTTAGATACCCAGTAAGCTGGTTTATTCATGTCTTTTTTTTCTTTAAATTTACTTGGCTATTCTTATGTATTTTCTTTACAAACAAATTTTCTAATTCAGCATGTAAATTTTATTTTTAAATATTATCTTGGGATATTAATTTTGATTACTCTTAGATATTATTTGTAACCTGGCAGGTATTTGTATTTGAAACATGTTCTCTTTGTTGTTTTCTAGTTGCATGAAATGATGGGTCTGCTTCCATGACTGACCTAAATTACAGAATTGTAGAAGAAATTATATATACAGGAACACATTCAGTAGCCTAAGTATGATATCATCATGTAAAAACTAAGTAGCCTTAAGTCGGATACTGGAATGTTGTTTGTACTTTGAACATGTGTTTCTCTTCAAGGGAAAACTTGTTTTGGAAGAAAATCATTCTCCATGTTGTTTTCAGGATAAAATTAAAAGGATGTTTTTCAGTAAAGTCAGCCAAAACTTAGAGGGTCAATGAAGGGAAGAGGGTTATTTGTGTTTATTTTCAAACTAAACATGGTATGAATATTCAGTGTTTAGCTTAGCTTCCTCTGTCATGGACAGAAGTTCGTGGTCTTCACATATACCAACAACCACCAGTTTAGCTCATGTTTGAAATAGGTGTGAACTAGCTCTGATTTATCTTTTTATCATGGGCACCACCTGTGATAAAGGAGAGAGTTTCAGGCCCTATCAAATCTTTAAAGAGTTGTAAGCTCTATAATTTGCATTATTAATGCCTAGAATTTATTTTCTTTACTGCTTGAATTTGTGTTCTCCACTTTAATAACTGCAAGGCTCCCTCCCTCAGTTTTGAAAATCTCTGCTCACATGTCATCTTACTAAGGAGAGTTTCTCTGATCTTCTTAGAAAACATCAACTGGTTATTCCTCCCTCTTTGCTTGACTTTTCTATTATGATTCCATCACCTGACATATATGTTTATATAGTTGTCAGTTTCCCCATCTGGAAGATAAGCTTTGTGAGTGCAAAGACTTTGTCTTCTTCTCTACCGTGTCCCAAATTTGAACAGTGCTTAGTATACAGGAGGTGCTCAAATATTTGCTTTCTGAATACATATTCTATAAATAATTGAATAAATGTTATTTTTTTAATAAATAATCATATCAATGACTCATATAGTTGAATAACTGCAGCTACTAGTTAGGAAGCTAATAGAAGAATCCAGGTGAGAGATAGGATGGCTTAGACTTGGGTGGTACCAGTGAAGAATGAGAATGGGAGAGAAGGCAATGTTTGATTATAGTGGAGAAGGTATGAATTAATCCTCTAGGAAATGTATGAGATTAATTGGAATAAGAAACAGTATGATTACTGGGCAGCATTAGGAGCCCATTTGAAATTTACTGTCTTTAATTTAAAGTGAGAACAATCAGCACAACCATTTGTATTTTCATTTCTATGACCTGTTTTTTGACCATGTTTATTTGGGGCTCTTACTCTTTTTGTTATTGGTTTGTAGGAGCTCTTCATATGTTACAGAAATAAGCCCTTTGCCTACCATAATTTGCAAAGGTTTTCCATTTTATCATTTGTCTTTTGACTTTGTTTGATTTTTTTCCCAAACAGAATAGTTGATTTTGTTCATGTTATAAGTGATGTCTGATCTTTAACCCTCTAACTGCTTATTGTTGGGTATGTGAAGGCCATGAACTTCCACTGACGATTTTCTCAGCCACTTCACAAAATTCTCACTGCTTTTAATACTTACTCTGTTGTTTTTCTTGCATTTTTCCAGGTTCAAAATTATATCATCTTAAGATAATAATCATTTAGCTTGCTCCCAATTTTTGTAACTCTATTTCTCTTACCTAATGGGAATGGCTAGTACCTCCAGTACAATGTAAAATAACAGCCCTAAAAGTAGATCTCCTTGTCTGTTCCTGACGTTAGTGGGAATGCTTCTAGTATTCCCCTTAAGGTATGAAGGTGACTTTCAGATTTAGATAGAAATGTTTTATGTTAAGATCTATTCCTCTTACTGAGGTATATTTTTTTAAAAATCAAGAATGGATTCTAAGTTTTATCAAATGCCTTTTAAGCATTTATGAAAATGACTATGTGATATTTCTCTTTTGTTCTTTAAAGATTTAGTGTAATAACTCTGAAAAAACATTTCTGCCTGATGCATTTTGACAACTTTCTCTATTTTTTTATACTAAATTATCTGTTTACATTTTCACCTGAACTCAATTTGTATTTTTCTTAAAAAGTAACCATTTTATCCATGATATGTTTTATTTACAAAGCTAAATAATATAATCTCTTGATTTTTAAAATTATCTCTGCCAATTTAAGTTAGTTCACTTTTTGTCTTATTTTGTGTATTTGTGTTTCATACTTTCTTTCTGGATTAGTTAGTTAATGGTTTGCCCAAGTAAGATACACAGTTTTTTCTTTCTGCTCTCTTTTAGCCATGCCCCATACATTCTGATACATTGTGACTTCTAGGCTACTGGTTTTCTTTTCCACCTTTTTTCAATTGGGTTTCAAACGTTTTCCCCATTTTCCTTTTCTGCTATTTTGGAACTTCTTTTGGTAATTAACCTTTAAATTTTAAAGTGAATATTCTCTTAAAATCTAAATTAATCTTGGGGCTGACCCAGTGGCATAGTGGTTTAAGTTCATGGAGTCCACTTTGGCAGCCTGGGTTTTGTGGGTTTGGATCCCAGGCACAGACCTACACACCACTCATCAAGCCATGCTGTGGTGGCATCCCGTATACAAAATAGAGGAAGATTACCACAGATGTTAGCTCAGGGACAGTCTTCCTCAAGCAAAAAGAGGAAAATTGGCAACACTTGTTAGCTCAGGACCAATCTTCCTCACCTCCCCCCACAAAAATCTAAATTACTCTCAGTAACTCTACCAGTCTACCAAACAATACATAGACTTTGTAATTTTTTGATCACTTTTTTAACTTACATGCATTTGTACCAAATATTTTATTTCAGTCTTTTAATTTTACCTTCAAATTATGCATTATCATTATTGCTTTACACAATCAATGTTTACATGGATTTGCTCACATGTTTACCAGTTTCTTTGTCTTCAACCTTCTTTCTGGTATCATTTTCCTACTTTCTTAAGTACATATTTTTCAACATTGCATAGTGACGATCTGTTAGTGGTAAGCCCTCTTAGTTTTTGTCTCTCAGAATAATGTCTTTATTTTAGTCTTCTTCTCAAATGACAGTCAAGTAGGGTAACTGGTCTTGGCTAATAATTATTTTCTTCCATTACTAGTAATGAAAATATCTCATTGTTTTCTGACTTCGTTTCTAATAAGAAGGCAAGTGTCAGTCACATTGTCATTCTTTTTAGACAACTTCTGTGTATGCCAGTGATTCTTTTATTATATGAAATATTTGCGTTTTCTAATAGAGTCTATCTTTATAATTGTAATTTTATACACTATACTTAATACTGTATTGCTTTAGAACAAGATCAGCAAACATTTTATGTAACAAACAAGACAGTAAATATTCTAGGCTTTACAGCCCATAGGTTCTCTGGCAGCTACTTGACTCTGGTGTTGTAGCACAAAAGCAGCCATAGACAATATGTAAACAAGTGGGAATAGGTGTATTTCTATAAACTTTATCTACATAAATAGTTGGTATGCTTTATTTAGCCAATGGTCTATATTTGTAAATCTCTGCTTTAGACAGTATATTCTGGGTAATGATTAAATTAACATATTTCTTTTTCCTCTTAGCATCCTTTCTCTTACTGCTGAATATTAGTTTGTAGTATTATCTGTCTTAGAGTTTATCTTTATATTAATAAATCTAAGAATAAGCAGATGGATATATTTATCTGCTTTAAATTGCATATTTTAACCCAGGCTATAAAAATATGAAGGAGCAAACTTAGCTTTTCTTTTCCTCCTCTTCTCAATGTTTGTCACTGATGCCATTTCTACCCTAAGAAGGTTTATAGAATTTACATTCTGTTCTATCATCCGAATCTCTGTCGGTCAGGTGACTTGTTGAAGGTCACACAGCCATTAAGCAGTGAAGCTGGGATGTGAACTTAGATGGCTTGTGTTGTTAATGACTATATCATGCTGCCATATTTTTCTGAAGCTTGGATTATCTTGATACTAAACCTAACAATAACTATGAGGAGTGGGAGGGGCCAAATCATTTATAAACATAGATGTGAAAATGTCAATACTGCAAATTAAATTCTCTATATTTTTTAAAGTTGTCTAGCATTACCGTGGTTAATTAAATTTTAGAAACTGAATTTGATTAAATATATCTCTCCAGTAAGACCAATAAAATATATTTTTCATCCCAATAAAAAACCAAGACATTCATTAATCTATCTATTTCTGAGCAAAGCACTTAAAAATCTATGAATAAAAGGATAATTTCTCAACATGAAAATGGGTATCTTAGACTAATAGCCAATATTGCATTTAATGGAGAAATATTAGAAGTTAGAAACATGACATAGTTGGCTGTTATTATACTGTTATTACATTTTCACTTAACATCATTCTGAAAGTCGAAGCCAGTGCAGTTTAAAAGAAATGTGATAGGTATAGCTAACTGGAAAGGAAGAAATGAAATTAACTTTGGTTCTACCACTGCCTCATTTATAGAGGAATTCCCCATTGATTTTGTTCAGTTCCAATGTGATTGTGGTTACAGTAAGGTAAATGTTTGTTTGTTTGCTTGTTTATGCTCTTGTCTTTATATAAGGCATCCAAGTTCCCTTACCCCTTTCTTCAGGAGGACCCATAAGTGTCCTGGACTGTTGAATGGCAGGTTATCAATAGGTGAAATATCAGAAAACCTTTCCCAGTGCTCCCTGAACCTCTGAAAGTTCTTGTCCTCCCCCTGTCTGACCATCTCCCTCTCCAGTTTGACTTCCTATTCTACATTCCCTCTCTCTCTTTTTCCAGTTCCAGTTGTATTTGTCCTTTTGAGGGCACAGAAAACAGCCCTACAAGGATGCCTCTAAGTACTCATCTGGCACTTCAGGGCTAAGGGTTTTTTGAATCTTTGTTTCTGAGTGAATATGAACTGGGAGTAGAGAAACCACTAATTGAGTATAAGCGAGAAAGAAGAAAGCGTGGGAAATACCCTGAAAACAACAAAATAAATACTAAGACCTAGCCCTGCCGCATTTGCAAATAGGATTCTATACACAATACATAGGGTTCTTTATCAAGCACTCAGTAAATATTAGCTGTTAATTCTCGAGAAACTCCCCTGGCTGCCAATTAGTCATTTCTGACCATTGCCAATCTTTTAGTTACTTTGCTTTACAATAAAAATTTTAGGGAGAAAGTGTCTTTTAATCCATCTAGCTTGGGACCTGGAGCTATATATAGCTTGGTGTAGGACACCAGGATTAACAATGCCATGTGGGGGAGGTATTTCCCCAAAAGGAAATTAGGCTGCTAATTTCTTTTAAAAAGTAGGAAAACAAGGTGTTAGCCAAGAAAGAGTCGCTGTCCACTACAAACCTAATGAAAGAGTATGCATATATGTGAATCTATAAGAAAGAAATGAATGCCTTAAGAGATAGAGCCTCTTTGTTGTCAAAGGGCAAGCACTTTACCCGTGGGCAGATAAGAGGTCTAAGGCGAATAGTCAGTCTTCTGGTTTGGCTGGAGGAGAGAATGCAACAAAATGGCGGTCTATGAAACCAATGAAGTGGGAGAATGGAGGCCAGATAAAGGAAGGGCTTGAATGTCAGTTAAGGTTCTTGAAATTTAGTTTACAGGAAATTGAGAAACCAAATTTAAAATTGAAAGATCTGAGGAAGAAGAAAGCTATGTACTTGTGTAGAGATTTAAACCACGTAATACAACCACCTTGCCAAGTGTCCTTAGCTTTCTTGTGTGTCCAGTGACTAACCTCTTTGAAAATGTTCTAGGTCAAAGTTTTCCCATGATATTTCAAATCAACAGATCATTTGTGTAAGGTTAAAATTATGCTTGACAATAATGACAAAAATACACTCACACATGACAAAAACAGCTCCAAAAACAACATTTTAGCTTTTCTTGTGAAAGAGCACAGCACCTTGAATGTCTTTCATAAGGTTCCAAAACTATCTCAAGTTACTAAAAGGAAAAAAAGGTCAAGTTTCATGTTAAGTGTTATTTAATTTAATAAAGTACATTAATGAAAGAAACAAACAGTTCAGATCAAATGAAAAAGCATATATTCTGTTATGGAATATTCTCAGTTATTTAAAAAAGATCACTGATTTTGATAATTGGGTAATGGATCTAGCAGTAATCATTAATAGCTGCTAAAGTGAGTAGGTGAAAATCTGATGCAGAATTTTATAGTGGATGGATCAGACTGACAACACTGAACCCACTGATCATTCTTAACATTGCAAAAAGACAGCTGGAGACATCCTGGGCTTCCTCAGATAACTCAGTTTTGAAGGATGCACCACCACCTATCAAGTCTTCTTGCTCCCCCAAATCAAACCTAGCCTCTATCTAGTCAGGCCTCTAGATCTGACTTTTATAGGAAATATAAGGAACAGGCAAATGTATCCACCAAATACATTAATCTAAATGTGGAAAATTCTAATGAGACTATAGCTAGTCTATAAAAATACCTATTTTTTCACACACATTAATAGCAAGACAAAGAAAATATATATATAAATTTTAAAAAGACTGAAAATGCATAATAATCAAAGGCAGTTTATCTTCCTTGTTTGATCCCAATTCAAACAAACCAACTTAAAAATAAAAGGAAAAAATTATGAGACAGTTGGTGAAATTTGAATACTAACTATATATTTTATGATCTTAAGGAACTGTTACTTTAGTAGTTATCTCAGTGAAATGGATATTATTTATTGATGACAACCGACTTAAAATGATTGCCGTGGAACCGGGATGGGAGTATCAATTTTGAGTGAAGATTCAAAATATTCTGATAGGGCAATGTTTAACTCTTAGATTTTTTTCTAGCAGATTCAAATGAGACCAGTGTTTGAGGTTAAAGTGCTCACTTTGGCCTCGTGTTGATCATTGAGAGAGAAAGAATCCCAGAAGACCCCCTGTAGCTGAATTGTGAAATCTACGTGTGGAGAGAGAAAAGGAGAATATGTCATTTTTCCCGCATCTCTAATACTCAGAAGTGTTCCCCTGAGAAAATTGGGGAGGAGCAGGCAAGGAATAAGGCTATGTGTGCCTAGCTCCTGATAAGCCTTCTCAAACTCTGCAAGAATAACAGTATAACTCCCCGTGGACTAAAAGGCATCTCTGGTCAGCCTGGTCCTTGGAGAAAATCTTGGCTTGCTAGGTCATTTTCCAGCAGACAGGTTGCCTAAATTAGTGAAGAAGTCACACCATGTGTGTGTTTTCCCTCCCATTCCTGTGACCTCATCTCTTTAGATCTCTGCTCTGCAAAGCAAATTTAAGCCAGTTACTGATGTTTTTGGCTTCAGGCTCAGAAACCTCTGGGATGAGTTGTCATACCTGTGCACCACTCCCACTTCACCCCAGCATCAACCACATGTAAATTTTTCTATACCCTGGATTAAAAAGAACGGTGAGAACAGGACGAGAGAATATTGGGAGAGGTACAGGTCTAGCTGCCTACTTGTTACTCCTACCCAAGCCTCTCTTTCCCACTGTAGTTCTTCCAGAGCACTGATATTTTGCTGTGTTTCTCTCTGAGGTTTTCCTTCCCCCTTTTCCCCACCATTGAACTGTACCCACTCTACAGGATTGTAAATGTGTTAATATCACAATGGAACTAATAGAAGAAAAGAGTGCAGCGCTCCCTCCCTAAGGTACCCCTTCCAGAGGGAGCCTCTCGCTGTGGTCAAAGACAAACAACAGGGTAGAGGGATGGTGGAGGGGTCAGTGGGGATGGGTAGCAATTGGAGGTGCAAAACCTTAAAAGAATGGCTCTTTCCCTTGATCTTTTCCCTTTTTCTCTTTGGATTGACCTTCCTTTTTGCAACTCCAATGTGATTGGTTGAATAAGAAGGAACTAGGATCTTCTCTCACTTGTAAGGATGAGCTTTCTTCCTGAAATGCCCTACTAAGACTTCATGAAACACAGCAGGTGAGGAGACAGTGAGCAGGCTGTTTAGACCCGCCAACAAGGGAGGGGAATAGTGTTAAAAGGGAGAGAAAGGTGGCATTACTTCTTTCTGGGGGAAAAGTCAGCCCTTAGATACTGAGAATATGGGGATCTCTTAACAGAAATCAGGTGGATGAGCAGCTTGGAAAGAAACGTTTTGAATTGGATTATATAGATGTTGATTTTACCAGTCATTTTGCTGGACATAAATAGGGTGGCTTGCTGGCTCCCAGAAATCTTCTCATTGATAATATCCATAATTACTCACCCCCTTCCTCTGGAGTAATCATTTTCCTTTTCCCTACCTTCCCCTCACACTCACACATAAAGCCAAAATACAGTCGTGTGATTTGGTTGGGAGTAGCCATTCTCTTACTTGATCCTGTCTCCTTGACTTTGGTGACTGAATAAGGAAGAGCACTTGACTCAATCCGGACCTGTCACAGTATCCACAATGACTGGGTCTGGGATTGGCACATGACCCAGACTGAGCCTCCGAAATGCCTTCCCCTAGATTTTTCAAATTTGAGCTACAGGTTAAAGCTGTTTTCTTGAAATCTCATCAACAAGCCATGTAAATGTGTACCCAGATTTACAGGCAACAAGGCTTCCATCCTCATGGAGAAACTAAACCAAGAGAATGAAGTTGATGCACAAACAGAGAAAAGATATTCAAGAACGTGGGCTTGATGATATTTGATTTCCTGGTTCCACGTGCTTCTGAGACAAACCCTCTCTTTGCCCTTCCTCCATTTGGTTACATGAGCCTATAAATTCTTCTTTGGACTAAGCAAGTTTAAGATATATTCCTGTTACCAGAAACCAAAGGGCCCTAAAACAAAAGTGAAGTAATCACAACTATCAGATTATTTATATGTCCATGAATCTTAGCCCAGCAGCAGCTCAACCATAGATTGTTATAAAAGATTTTTTTTCCCTAATATCATCCCTCTGAAAAAATAATGTCATCGTAGTAATTGAAAGTAGTTGACTCTAATGTTTGCTGTATGACAATGGTATAATTCAACAGTTTGCAAACAACTGGTTGGTAATATTGGCTGCAAATTTTTCAGGCTACAAATTTATGTTAGTTCAGTGAATATATGTGCAATGAAGATCCAATATTATTTGATTTATTTAAAAAAAGTAGTTATCTCTTAATAGGCTCTATCATTACGTTTGTCCTTAGTCCCTGTTATGCACAATTGTGTCATGAACTCTGGTTTGACTTGGTATGTAAAGAAATTGGGTACTTGCAATATTATATTTCAACAGTGGCAAAGGTATATTCTTGGTCATTATATTGATGGTTTGCCTTATGGTTTGTGATTTTATTTTTTCTCTCTCCAAATATGGTGCCTATTACCCATAGCTAAGCAACAAATTATTGGGAACAAATTGTAAATGCATGCATATATCTTTTCAAGTCCTTTATTCCCAATGCTGTTTTTCTCTGCCCATTGTGAAAAGTACTGAGATTTAATGGAAATTTACTGAGATTTAATGGAAATTAATTTGATTATACTATTATGTATAATTCATAATTTATATGTATAATTTCAATTATACAAACGGAATGAACCATGAAGAAAATGACTGGTTCACCCTAACTGTTATAAACAACTAATATCTGGGAGAGAAAAGATTTTAATAAAGGGTACATAAAGCATTCAAGTTATCTGACAAATAAGGAAGATGTATATTTGTTTCTAAAATAGAACATGGTTTAGAGACTGAAATGATCATTTTCATTGAAAGGATCCTATTTAATCATGCAGTTTTTAGGAAGAAAGACATGCAGTAAATTGGTGGGTTTCAGGATTCCTGTGTCCTACAGCTCAAGTGCTGCCACTATCACATATTTGTTTTAAGTAATTTGTTTTAAGTAATTTTTGATCTCATGTTTATGAACTGATAATTACTTAATATATCACATCCCAGAGTTTTCCAAGAAAAAACAATTTAACAGGATAATAAGTGCAATTAAGAAAAAAAAAGACTTTTGTGGCAAAACAAATTTGAGAAACACTTGATAACAAAGACCAAGTGGTTTCTTTACTACTTGGCTTCTCCGAATCTTTAACATGGTAGTAGGTACTGTGAATCTCCACCATAGAGATGATACTTCCCATACTTATTTTACTATGGGATTCTTTTTGAGTAGACAACCTTGTGAAACTAGAATTTCTCAGTACATGCTTTAAGGGATTTGTTCGACCTATGTGTTAATCCTCTATTAATATCTGTGGTGAGGACTGGAAATATTAATAAGTGAGTAACACAAGGCAGTCAAGTTTTCTGACAAAAGGAAAGATCTTCCCTCCCCTATCATTAGTTAATAGGTTAATAATAAACAGTGCTTGAAACACTGCATATTGATGAGACAAAGGAAATCATCTTTCGCATTAATATCGAAAGCGTATTCAGATACTTTGCCTTGAGCAAGCAGGGAAGCAGGAAATTGGTGGTTTCATGTATCACTGACATTTTACAACTCATATCTGCAAACTACTAGTCATAAGCCTACATCGGTTTTACCTGAGAGAGCTCCTTAAAGATCAATTATTTTTATGGGTTAATTATCCCCCCAAAACACATGCCCACACTTTGGGGCCTGTCTGTCCTCTCAGGTTACCAGCTTCCAGGCTAATCTGGTATATGTTTAAATAAGGACTACTATGATGGCAATATTTCTCTTTATATGGATAATTTGCAGCTTGAATTGGATGTGTCCCCTGAGTGTATATATGATCATGTACATTTCTTTCAAACCCTAATCAAAAAAGAGTGGTTGTTCTCACAATGGCTGCTCTGCATCCTTAGAGGTGGCTGGTAATGGTGACAAAAGTTAAGATCCATTCATGTATGATAGTTTCTTTTTAAAACATCTGCTAAATTTTTATCCCTCAGACAGATTTCAAGTCATGTGAGCTTATTAAACAATTTGTTAATACAAAAGGCAATTAAGCAAAACCACTCATCATACACATGGCTTTAAGATTTTAACCTAAAATGAAATTCATATCATTTATTTATATGTAACAACAAATGACCACTACAGACACTTGAAATCATTTATTCAAGGCATTTTTACATAATCTTGCAATAATACTATAGGCGTATAATAAAAGAATGTGAGAGTGTAAAGAAGAACATAAGCCAGTGTCTGGGCATTTAAAATAAGAGCTCTTCAAAAAAGCTATAAATGTTTTACAAATAGGATTCCTGAAATATTTGGAAGAAACTAAAACTTCATTAAAAACAATACCAAATCACAAGTCACTTAGTTCATAGCAAGCAGTTATATAGTAATTAAATGTTTATATCCTGTGAGCTAAAACAACACATTTTACATTCAAGTTGATATAATTCAGCACCATTTTGGCTTGAAGGATAAATGAAATGCGTTAAGTGTTCAAAAGTGGCTCAGGACTTTTGATGGCTTGGAATGAAATATAGCTGTTGATTAAATATATTGATTGTGAATATGAATTCTAAACATAAAAAATATAGAAAAAGGGTAATTTTTGCTTACTAGTTGCTATACTGTTAGTGTCAAAACAAGTTATTTTTTTAAAAATATTTTCTGACCAGAATTCAATATTTTCACACAATTTGCTAAAGACGAATTCTCAGCCACAATAATTTTAGTGGACTGCATTTCCTCTAGAATCTGTATATTGGGACTATTTATGAGTGTGATTATACTATGAGGTTTCAAGGAGAAAAAAATTTTTATTATAAATAATGCCTAGTGAATAATTAGATGACAGATTGTGAATAAAATTATTATGTAAAAACTTAAAGAGTTCCTGGACATAAGCAAATTGTGGATTCATATGTTATGGTACTGTTGGGAGACTGAATCCCAGTCCCAAAGGTCAAGATGTCTTTAACCCAGACTATAGTCTGAATAATTATGAGGCCACTAATATGGCATGTGGAACACTCACTAAATTATTTTCCTGTTAAGCCCATTTTTTCACAGTCTTTGTTAGTTTAAAAGCCAATCTCTTTTCAGTACTGAACATTCTTTGCAGCATTTCTACTTCCTGTTTTAAATTTTTTTATTTGGAGTTTGGTAAGACAGGATTATATTTTTTTATTTTATTAATGGACAACTTTTATCAGCTAATCATTATCTGTGAGTTCTGTTCGTTCTTCAGAGAAGAGATCCCTTGAGGTTCAAAAATATTGAGTGTAAAATCAATACTTGTAAGTCATTTGGGAGTGTTTGGGGGGGCGGGGAAGGAATGTTTATATAACGGATAAGTGGGCGTCTTTAGCCTCCTAACTGAAATGCCTTTTTTTTTCAAAATCAATCAAATAGTATGTGTTATATTTAAAACGCACACATTTCAGGGGTTAGAAACATAGTTTTAATTATTAGTAACACATACATGCATATAACTATTCATTTTTAACTTATTTTTTAAAATAAAACATGGTCATGAAAAACAATAGTGCTTAAAATAGAAATTTTTTAGATGTACTTATAGTTGTTAAAAATGAAATAAGATGAGTCTAATGGTAATAATGATATTTTTAATACTTATTGAGGTTAGGGACAGTCTGTTTTATATCCCAATGCCTAGCACGTGTGTGCCTGGCATATACTAGGCCACATGATGATGATGAATGGACAGACAGATGGAAGACCCATTGAATGATAGTAAATATGTCTTCTCATATGTATCCAAGGGCCATGATATTGGCTAGCTTTTAATTACGGGGGTAAGAATCTTAATGAAATGATAGATCTTAAATCTGTAGACGCCAGTCTGGCTCAGTATTAATACTGACAGTAGTTTTTGTTTTTTTTAAAAAAGCAAGTATATTAAAATATCTCTATTAGAAATCTAAGATTACAATTTGAAAGGATCATTCTACTATCTTAAAACTAAAAAGCAATTTAAGGCAAAGAGGTACATCAAAGAAGCTTTTCCAGAGCTCAGATTAGCTCAATGAAAGTTCTGGGTCTCTATCAAGCCCTCTGTATTCTCTATTGGTAAGTGTGTGCCCTGGCAGATGAGGATCACGTGGCCCGCTCTCTCCACCCCTTGATGACCGTCCATCTCTAGGCCTTCTTGCTGTGCTAGGCACTAGTGAGTGCAGAACGATTATTAGTAGTTGGTGTTGACTTTACAACTCTACGACATAAAATACGGGGATGCCAGCTCACTTTAAAATTCTACCTAACATGTCCTGGCACTGGAAACACCTTGCTTGAGATTTTAGTACTGGATAATGCAGGAAAACTTCTGCTTAAGCACCACTAACTTAAAAGTGTAATTTGATTTCTTTCTGTACCTTTTGAATCTAGGAAAAAGAGAAATTCTCCAAATTCTGGTGTGGCACATGGTTTCACAGTTTAAAATGAAATCACAGCTGTCTCATTACGCAGCACAGTCCTTGGTTTTGCAGAAAGTATTTTTTTCCCTTATTTGCCAACCCCTCAAGTATGTAATGCTATGTGCTTTGCTAATTTGGATTATATTTCGGGAAAACACACACAAAAAACACGTTATGACTGATTCCTGGATGACCTAGGATAACAGTCCTGTATCCACACATATTATGTCATTTATTCTGGATAATATAACATTTTTTAGCATTCTTCTTTTTAAAGCTGAACATTAAAAAATGTGAAAAGTTGAAAATCCCAAGATGTTTTTCGTTAATTTTTTTAAGTATTTGAGAGACAGTTGTGGTTTGGGGGACTTGTTTGTATGATTTGTATGTCAGCAGGGAAATTCTTTTGGCTACTAGTTCAATATAATTAAATGCATATTATCTCCGGATGTGTCACATCTATCATCAGAATGACTTCCTGATGAATGACATCATCAGAATTGGCACAGTTGTCCTATATATACCAGTCCCCAGAATGGTAATTTTAAGAACGCCACTTAAAAGGTCTCTGCCCGTAGGAAAACTAAAGAGTAGAGAGGAGCATCAACAAATGTCAGACAGGAGTTGGGCAGCTCAATTACTTAATTCATTCCAAAACAAAAGGTGACTTAAGTCAGAGTGAAATTGTACACTTGACAGAAAGAAAGGAGTTTATCTAATAATTTGAAAATGTAAACATAAATTTTATATAGGGATGTAACTATCTGAATACATATATTGCCATTTCTCTGCTATATAGTACTATTTCTTGACACCAATGGTAATGTGTTTGTTCCTTCCTCAGCACCAAGTGTGTCCATATCTATTTAAACAGTAGGAGCCTCATTTCAAAATTAATCTATGCTAGGACATATATAAACCAATTATTATTACGGTTCACTGAAGTTTCAGCACTTTAGAAAATTCTCAGTTCAAAGTAATTTTGGCTCATTCATTGAAATATTATTTTCCCTTTTGCACTACAATTTAAAAAGAAGCATAAGAAATATGGATTTCTTTGAAAGAGCCAAGTGTACAACTACAGAATTGAAACGTGTTAATTCACAAAGTAATGTGAATAATACTCTTAAAGATTTCCCAAATAATGCCGATTTAAATGTCCAAAATCCAGTTATGTGCTTTGTTATAAAACAGTCCAAACAAAAATTCCTTTGTTGTTTTCTTTTCTCTCTTTCAAAACACATAAATCCTACTGAAGTTAATCTATTTTTTTCCCACTTCAGAACACCAGGCACTGATTTATCCATTGGGAGTTTTGGCTTGCTTTCTAATACCTAGATTAAGAAAACAAAATAAGACAAGTTATCAACCTGATAGTATTATGAATGAGTACAGTAGACAAGTTTAAAGTCAACCTTTTATAAAATGTATGTAGCAATTTCCCTCCACCTAAGCAACAGTCACCTTAGGAAATTATCCATTAATACATTATTTTAATATTGATTTAAAGAAAGTGATTATGTCAGTAGCAGAAAGTGCATGTCTGATGCCTACAAACTTGATGCTTAGAGTTCAAAGAAAGACACTCTGAAACAATAGAGTTAAGCAGCCCTCATAAGGACCAGCAGCTTCACCCAGGTGAGTTGACTCCATGGAGCAAGTATGGCATGTCCACCAAGAAGCAGGCTCATGGCCTCTGCACCATCCTGCAGTACTTCTTTTCCAGCATGACTTTGGATGTAGAATGATGCATTAATAGACTGGGACAAAGCCAATAAACCGAATATTGTATTTATATTGTGATCATAGGTCCCCACATAAAGGAGATAAGAACCATTTAGTCCAAATCATAAGCCAGCAATTTCCAAGTAGTAATTTCTGTGAGAAGAGAACTTAATTATCGCATCTTCGAACTGAACTGGGCCACAGAGTCGCCTCACTCATAGGTTTTGTTCACAGTTGGGGAAATGGGCAAGAGAGGATACATCAAAGGCACACACTTTCTTACTGGGTGGTTTTTACACACCAATGGAATACTCTCAAATATTTGATTAGCGTGAAAAACAATCAGTGAACTGAGAGATACGTCTTTAAGAGTTAAAAGGGTACAATAACATTACCAAGGGAATCACACACACTGCGCTTACAGAGCCACCAGACTGACCACGTGGCTTTAGGCAAGTTCACTTCCTGCTCAAGAAACTTCAAAGACCCCCATGGCTTCCAGAAAGAAGTTCAAACTTTTTAGCTTGCTCTTCAGTGCTCTTTGATCTGGTCCCAACTTACTTTTCCATGCTTTTTACCCAACTCTTAACTCTGTGAAACTTATGCCTCAGCCAAACTAGAAGACTTGCTTTTCCAAACATCCCCTGCAACTTCCTGCCATGTAGTTGCCGGTGACATTGACTTCTCCTGGCATGCCCTTCCTTAATGCTCCCCAGTGCACGCCTCCTCACTCTTCAAGGCCCGATTCAAACACTCTCCTAAAGCCACTCCTGAATCTCAGATAGAGGAAATCTCTCCTTCCTTTGAACTCTGATCCCAGCAAGGGAGGCCAGAAGTGAAAGTCAAAACATGAGTCAAGCATCACTCTCCCGAACGTAAGGATTTCTTTCTCAAGTCAAGGCTTCTGCACTTCTCCCATTATTTCCCACTCATGGATAAGTGTGATCTTCACTGATTTCTTTTCTTTTTTTTTTCTGAGGAAGACAAGCCCTGAGCTAACATCCACCGCCAATCCTCCTCTTCTTGCTGAGGAAGACTGGCCCTGAGCTAACATCCGTGCCCATCTTCCTCCATTTCACATGTGGCACACCTGCCACAGTATGGCTTGACAAATGGTGCGTAGGTCCGCACCTGGGATCCAAACCAGTGAACCCGGGGCCACCGAAGAAGAACGTTCGAACTTAACCACTGTGCCACCAGGCTGACCCTATGATCTTGTTATTTTATTACAGATCACTAACTATGGGTCATTTCACTTTTTCATGTTTTCATCTGATCAATACTGCTTACTAAAATTTTACCTCAACCATTCTTGCAATTTAGTTACAGTCAGTGAGAGCTAGTTTTAAAAAAGAACAACTCTATGCTGGAGCAATATACCAATTTTTATTTGTTTTAAATATCTGGCCATATCCAATTCAATGGATTCTACTGACGAAAAGCAAGACACAGTCTATGCAACAACAGAGTCACCTCGCCAGACCTGTTCCTACTGGGAGGTCAGCAGTTGTACCTGGGAGTCACCTAGCTTATTCTGACAGAAGCCCTTCGGTTTCCACTGCATTTTATTTGACCCTCATGGAATTTTCATATTGTATCTCTATTACAATTATGAATGTATCTTTCTCACCCTCCAAATTCTAAACTCCTTGAAAGAGAGAGTCATTTATCTATTAAACGTTGAATAAGAGGCTACGTGGTGGCAGACTTGTACCTGACAATGGGTATACAGTGGTGGACAAGAGACTAGATCCCAGGCATGCTGATGTGGAGCAGGAGAGGAACATTAAAGCCATTCCCTACAAAGGAGCAGTAAAGGGTCAGGAATCATATTTATCTTTGCATCACTTTCCAATATCTAGTTTAGGACCTCAAAAAATACATAGTGCAAAAGTGAGAGTGACAATGAATAAATAGAGAATGAATGAATAAACTAAGGAAGTATAAAAAATTAAGAGAAATTAATCCAGGTATTTTAAATTATTTTAGTTTATTTTAGCTGAAATTACACTGATGTTCTGTGGATTTTCAGTTATACTATGATCAACTCCACACAATATGGGCCATAAACTCAGCCAGGGTTTCTGTACTGGGGGCATGTTCAGAAGAATATATCTGATTGGCTTTTTTCAGCGCTGTCCCTTTGCTGTCATAGGCCACATCTATCTCTAATCCTGTATGATACTTCCAAAGCACAGGCTTTGCTCCCTTATAGGAATAAGGAAAAGACTTATCATCCAGGTGACTGCAGCCCAAGCCACAGTACCTGGCTCTGAAATGGAGCATGGGCTGCTTTAAGCCCCACCTTCCCCTGGCCAGGTGTAGGGCAAAACCAGGTTTAGGTGGACTTGGGAAAGCCACAAACTACAGGTTCATGTGCAGCCAAACATTGTCCTGGTTTGTCTATTAGAGAGAAAATTTTATTAATTCTAAGTTTCCAGTGTAGCTCTGTTGCACCTTTCTGCACGACCCTGAGGTACTGGTGCCTCTCCCACGTCAAAGCGAAGCTGATGCATGTTCAGTATCACTCTAACAGTGTTCTCATTGTTGGGATGGTATCACACACAGGTGGCATATGTAGTTAGGATCTATAACCCAGCAACTCTAGAGCAGGCAGTGTTTAAGGGGTTGGGGTGGGACAGAGAGACAAGCAGGCAAAACTACCCAACTTTCTTTAATTATTTTCATCAAAGCACCACTCCTGTTAATATTTATGTGCTAGGATTCTTTTTTTTTTTAACATTTTTTTTTTTTTTTTTGCTTTTTCTCCCCAAATTCCCCCAGTACATAGTGGTATATTCTAGTTGTGGGTCCTTCTAGCTGTGGTATGTGGGACATCGCCTCAACATGGCCTGATGAGAGGTGCCATGTCCACGCCCAGGATCCTAACCGGCAAAACCCTGGGCCGCCAAAGCGGAACGTGCGAACTTAATCACTGGGCCACGGGGCCAGCCCCTGTGCTAGGATTCTTTCCAAGATTTTATTCAAAGAAGGGTGTCAGGACCAGGAATATTATGAAGGAAACTCGACACACTCTTACTTTTGCAATGTATTTCCTTAGTACTTGTGGTTCTAGAACTCAAATATGTGAAATCTTGATTTCTACAGAACAGACGGTCTAACCTCTTCAATTGCAAACTTAAGGCAGCGATTTTCAAAACGTACTTTGAAGAGCTCCTGGAATTTCTTCAGAGCTCCTTCATGGACTATGGGGAAGAGGCAGGAAGCCCAACTGTTTGGGCTCCCACAAGGTCACCCATCCTGCATATTGCATATTTTACATATTCAGCCTCCACATAGGTTTTTTGGGTAAACGATGTGTTCTGTGTGTATGTCTTGTCCTGAAAACTAAGCTTTAGGATGATAAAAACCTGTGTACATCCCCTCTTCTCTAGCATTATCAAAAAAAAAAGATCAGCTCTAATTATGTGATAATGCAGATTGTCTACCACTTTCTACCTTCAGTCTATTTTACAAGGAAGCTGAAGTCATGGATAAACTAAAACGCTTTGTGAAGAGAATTGCTTAACTAGGCAAATAGAACTCACGGTGAAATTGTGCAACCCGAGGCATACGCATGATGTCCTGTGTAGCGAATGTCACAGCGCACAACATTGTTGGTATAATCCGATTCGGGCACCAGGTAGCTGGGATTCACACTGACCTAGGTAACACAAACGGCATCTGTGTTTCAGATTTCATCAGCAGTGTTTACTGGTTAATTTCTTCCTATTTCCAGGGGGCTGGAACAGGGACACGCTTCAACTAAATCAAGCAGGGAGGGGGTTTAAGTCAGGCAAGTTGTTAAACTCTGGGGAAGTTACAGAAGAAGGCTGTATATTTTTCCCTGAAGTTCTTTAAAATAAGAATTTTTCTCATATATCTATGTTGGTTTAGAAATAGTTCTAGAAGATGTATAATCGCTCGAAGGACCATTATCATTTAACGTTTGACTCCAGAGGAGGAGGGCCATGCAGTTGCAATTGAAACAAATTACAGGTATGTATTTTCAAAGGTCTCTACCTTTAGAATGTAGTTTCCAGGTTTTACATCTGTAATATCGATCCATTGGCAGTCTATGTCTGCATTATAGGTATCATAGCAGCCAGGACTCAACCCCTAAAATAAATAAAATAAAAAATTTTTAAAGATGGTATATGGTTAGAGTAGGCTAAAGAATATGCATATTATTTGCAAATTAAATGTTAAGTACTTACAAGAGTTTGACATAAAACTATACTTATATTGCATCTCCTTTGAGAAGTATATATTACTCAGCCTTAAAGCACCTCCAGCTAAAAAAAATACAGGACTAATATAAGTAGTAGTACATCTAGCTTCTTAAAAGTGTTATAAATAACCAGTGATAAATACAATCTTAACTGACAAAATAGGCCTCCATCAAAATTTTAGAATATCACCAAGGTCAGGAATAAAGGCCATGTGATAGTCAACGGAGCTCAAATGTCCTCTTCTTAGTGTAACCTCCCCAATTTCTCTTCTTGGAAGTTACCTTCCTGTATTCCAAATGCCCGTGATTCTTTTTTTGTGCGTATAGATCTTATAGTGTGTATCCTTTTCTTCTCTGTATTATAACCATACAGTATAAAAATATATCTAACTAGAGATGGTAAACTCCCTAAGAGTGGAGTCTGTGCTGCATTTTGGAATAGATAACATTTATGAAGTATGTATTATGTACCAGTTACAATTTTAAACATGTTACATATATAAATTCAATTTTCACAACTACATGAGGCAGGTGCTATTATTATCCCCAATTTACAGATGAGGAAACTGAGGCACCATAAGGTCAAATAACTCACCCAAGGATATACAGTTAGTAAATGGCTGAGCCAGTTTTGAGTTTAGGCATTCAGGGTTCAAGGTCCTTGTTCTTAACCACCACACTACGCTCTCTCACATTGTCACTGAAATATTTTGTTGAATTAAAGTGATGAATGTAAGCCTCAATGAATGAAGGCCACATCACTCCACTTGCTAAGATACTCACTTCAATAAGTAAACAAGTGCCTTCTATGGTTGGGGAGGAGAAAACTACCAACAAGATATGGTCCTTGCTCTCCAGAAAGTAATAGTCTGGAGAAATTTGCTCAAATTGGAGTCCATAGGTATGTTCTTGATTCCATTAGTTCTTCATGAGAAGTTTTAACTGTTGTATTTTCCTTCTAATACTAATCTAAAGTAAATTAAAAAGCATATGCTAGCATCATTTTCACTCTATACTGCCACTTAATTTCAGCACCCAAAATCACCTCAGTGCTGAAGATTACCTTGTCACCAAAGAGATGGTAAAATCTCTAAGTACGTCCCCCCAGTGTTGGTTTGGCTACAGCCCGATTTGGGAAGAACAGGGGAGAACTGTGCTCTCCCACAGCATACCTAGGCCACACTCAAAAGTACCTGGGCCACAGCAGTGAGGACCATATTCCCACCTTGATCCATGCCAACTTGCAACCGTTCATTAACAGTATGTTGAGTAATAAATACATAATACGGAATTTTTGGCTTCTGATTCCTGCACACAATTCTGGTTCTGGCACATAATAGATACTCAATGAGTGTCAGCTATTGCTGTTGTACTGCTACTACTACTATTAACTACTACTACTAACTACTAACTACTACTACCAATGCCATGGCAGTGTAAGGGATTCATTGCATTAGATACTTAATCTTACTTGAGACTGGTTTAAATAATGCTGCAATGCTTATCTTACCTTCAAGTGAACAAAAGAGCTTTAAAGAATGCTGAAACTGGCATTCTAGGATTACTCAGAAGGCAGAATTTAAGTTATGTATGAGCTTTGATAATTTGAACTAGCAAACAAAAAACAGCAGTTTTTAAGGCCATTAAGTAAACAGGCATTGCATGTATTCAACGTCAAACTTTAAAAACAGATAAACAGATTAAATGTAGAACCTTAACCAAGGCTGTCTAAATTAGCTATTTGAGGTTAGCAAAACACAACTGTTTCTTACATTAAATTAATGAGGTTACTGTGACGGTTTCTAGTTTCATACATATTTAATATGTAAATTTGTTATTTAAGAACTTAAGAGTTACATGAAAGTATAAATACAAGGAAGCTATATCTAGTTTTGTGTTTGGATGCATTTAAACCACATTGTAACACAACTCATCTAAGTCAACGGTGGGGCTTTGTGAGAATTTTTCTTCCTTTAAATGAAGTCCACGTTCAAAAACCACCAGTGTAGTGAAAAACACAAATACATAAATCACTTGTAATGCAAGACCTGATGAATAATGCTTAAAGAGGAGATAAATGAGGATGATAAACAAGAAAGCTACCATATAAAATGAAGTGGGGTTACCCCAAGGAATCGGGGGACCAGAAGCGCTATAAATACCTGCAGTCCCAGATTCAGGTATTTTGGCAGTGAGCTGTCCAGCGTGCCTCTTTCTCTAAATGAACAGAATACACTCCAGGTGCCCGGCGCGGGCAGGTGCTGTGGGACTTGCAGATCACTGAGTGAAAAGGGACTTGTTGTGTGCACATATGTGCAACGTGTGGGGAGGTTACATCTTGTTTTCTTAAAGAATAAGTGCTGCCCCAGGGCACATGGAATTGAGCCTTTTCTGCCTCCAATTGCTGTGCTGTTCCAAGCTCAGAGAAAGAAGCAATGCTAACATTTAGGTCACCAAAAGCTTCCTGCCACAGCCCTGGAATTTGCTTCCCAAGATGCCAGCTGCTGATCCCTTTGTGCCCTGAGTTATGTACATTTCACTACTGGTAGCCAAGATTTCGGCTGGAGTAAAATTATAATGTCCTTTTACAAATTAGGGTTTCTTATGGAAATACTGGCATAGCTTTTAACTGACACACATTTTCCCTTTATAAGACATACAAACTGCTTAGTTCAGCACTATTTTTAAAAATCCATCCAAAGGACATCTGACATCAATTATACTGTAGATTTAAATATATATGCGTGGAGAAAGAAATTGTGTCCTTCTGCTCTTATTTGCATGATTAAAAGAGACAGTTTTCTTAAAATGCTTTTGAAGAAACTTATTTTCTCTCCTTTTGCTAAGCCCAATCACCATTCTTTTTTTAGCTTAATAGATTAGATGGAGGGAGCAATGGTTTTGCAGGTGAGAAAACAGAGATATCTTTTCTATAGTTACTTACCAAGCCAGTTAGAATACAGAATGAGTGCAGATATTGGAAACCATTCAGATTTTTTCACAGAGTAAACTGCTGCTTTTCATTGTGGAGCATAAAGAGTATGCACATTGACCTTCTGTGAGGATGAAATACTTAAAAGTAATTTGGATCATCAAGCCATCATTTTCCTTTTCCCAATTATTTTCCATCTTGACTAGATGACCCCCTTATAAAAGACAGGCAGGAGGGAAGAAGATAGAAGACCATTTTGTTTTCTCTTTGAAGCCTGCAGTTTCCTGACCTCAGAGTGCCCACCTACCTGCGTGTGCGCAGTACACGCAAATCGCCTGTGGTAGCCATAGTCACAGGATGTGTCCTCAAGACAGAAACTTGCTTTGTGGCCTTCAGCCACTCTCCTCTGGGTGCCGGCATCAAGCAGGTCATAGTGGCTGAATTCATCCATGCTGTGGTAATGTCTAACGTCCCACACAACACAGAGACAGAGGTCAGTAACACGCAGAGAAAGCAATGAGGATTTTAGACAACTTCCCCAACGGCCTGACACATTTGTTTTCACATTAAAATTGAGATCAGTTCATCTTCTTAAAGCCAAATTCATACTAGGTTTTTCTTCCAGGGACTGCAATCTATCAGAACGGTAAGCTTTTAACTTTGCTGCTAGGAAAAAAAGACTTATTTTGAGGATTTTGCTTTTCTATTACATCCTGTTTTATCTTTGAATATTAAATAGAAATAGACAATAAATTATCTGTGTTTAAGCAAAACTTGCCATATGTTCTCTAGTATATTTCTTTTGGCTGCCACTACTGATGTTTCATTCCAAAAGAGAAGAGCACATGATTCCTGGGAGGTTTCTGTGAGCTTTTAAAAAATTGAGTTCTCACAGTTTTAAAATCATTACTGAAATGCAAAAGAGAAAAATGGCATGCTTTCTCCACCACTGTAATTTAACTGGTATAAACTTTTATTTAGAAATAAAATAATTCTATTTTGTCAGCAAATTAGGTGCTCATATCTATTATTCTCATTCATTAAAGAGAAGGTGCTGAGCTGTTCATCTTCTCACATAAGGAAGGAATGAGAAGAAATGGCTCAAATGGCAGAAAGTTTAAGGGCACACATCAGGATTTCTCAGCAATAAACTCTTGGGCAAGTCACCAAGGCAAATTATAGAATTACCTTATGTGAAAGTCTTTAAATTTAAGACAGAACAGGCAACTACCCTGGGTTTGATACAGGTCTTTTAAAAGATGAAGGCAAGTCCTGCTCAGCTCATGGAGTACAACCTCTACATCTTTCTTTGACAATGGTATCTGAATCCTTTTGATAACAACTTGTGGTCTTTATCAAACCCTATTAAATGCTAACTAACTGTAGATGAACTTGGCTGCAATAGGCGTTTTTAGAAATCTTACCTGTAGTATATTGGAGTAAAATTCTAGTGAAGCCAACTGCTACATCCTAGCAACAGCTTTAAGAAGCTAGACTTCGAGTTTCTAATTTAAAAGATAACTGGATCTGGTAGTTGATGTATTATCTTAAAGACAGACTCCCTTGATTATGTCAAATTACATAGAGATAAATTCTAAATGTAAATAACAGCAATTTTCTCCCATTGTGTAAGGATTGCGACCTGGATTTGTTATATCAAGAATCACCCGAAAGATGAGAAAGCAACTCAAAAGTACCCAGGAGTCCCATCCACTTACTGGTGACAACTGTGCCATTCCCAGGAATATCTTGGTCGGCTTGGTAAGAAATCTGATGTCCCTTGGTTTTTCACTCTTTGGGGAAATCTTAGCAGCACCCTGTGATCATAATCTCTGACATCTGACCTGTATGCTGAGCTGTGATTTTGAAAAAAGAAACATTGTGATTTTCACGGAGTATTAACTAAAGACAAAACTACCAGCAAAATCCCAACTAGACTATCAGTTCCAAGAGACCAGGATATTTTGCTTATTTTGTTTCTTGCTGAAACCCCAGATCCTAGAACAGTGCCTGGCAAGTAGTCAGAACTCAGTGAATATTTGTTGATGAGTGAATGAATGACAATTATGAGAATCCACAGTTTAAAAGTGAAAAAACATAATAAAATTAGCATTAAAAATTTACACGTGATAAGTAAACTTTGTAGTTATAATCAGTTCAAGACTTACCATACAAAAGAGTGTAACTGAGGTGAAAATTATCCCAAATTTTAAAAAAATCATCCATATTGACTTATTAAGGACTTTGAATTTAACAATATATTTCTTCTTAAACAGTTAACCAAAGTGTAAAGTAGGGAAATAACTCTAAGGGTACATCCAGCTTAGATCAATAATTTTGTAACTTCACTGTCTTCAAAACAAAGGCATTACTGTAATAACAGCATAGGGAGTGCAATGGTGTGAGTGATGCAAGACTCAAGAACGAAAATGATGAGCTTGGATTTCTTCTCTTCCTTTAGCCTGACAGTTACAAAGGGTCAAAGTGGAAGAAATATACAAATAAACACTACTTTGTTCCTTCTAATATATTTTGTGTGAATATATATTCAAATACTATCAATGACCTTATTTTACACTTTAAAAAATTTTATGAGACCTATCAAAACATCGTTTGCTCCCTCTGCTGGTTTCCCAGCGGCAAACTCAGAGAATTCCATTCCTAAAATTGCTGCGATTTTATTTTAGGACTGATGCAAAAACAAAGCTCTTGCTCATGCTCTTATCCTGGCTGAAGTAAGACCAAAACAACAAGTTAATTGTGGCTTCAAACAAAAGAAGAAAATAGGCTTTGCCAGTGAGGGGTGCCACACTGGCAAATTAGGCGCCGGTCTTTTAAGGGTTTTAAGGGTTCTTCCACTACTAGTTTTTTCCACGTTATTGTACAGTTGTTTAATCGAAAGTTATTGAAAACAGCTCCAAAGTTTAAGCATCTTGGAAAAAGAATACGAGACCCCCACTCTCCAGGGTAAGGTTTTGCTTCATCTCCCTGATGTGTGCCAACATTTGAAAGGCAGAACCCAAAGAAATCTTCAAAATTTTAACTCTCCATCCAGGTCAGCATGCCCAGGAGATCAGGTTCCACTTCCCAGCTCTTGTCCCACTTCCCAACTCTTATCTGCAAGGGACAAGAGTGGTCAGAACCAAGCACCGGAGCAGCCCCCGGAACCAAGACGAAGGAGCCAGTCCGCCAAGATCCCAGCCGGTACCTGGCCAAGCAGTTTTCCTCCGCAGCGCATCTCAGGTTGTACATGGGCATCTTCTGCACGTAGGTGGATGCCTGGATGTAGTAGGGGTCAGCCACCAGGTCCGGAAGACCTAAACATCAGCAGGCGATGAGTGTAGCAGTGAGACAACCCAGAGCCTCCCACCCTGGCTCCAGGTCCCTCCGTGTCCCTTACTCCTCACCCTTCGCCCAACAGGACTAAGATGTCAGGCTGCGGGTAGCAGGAGAGCGGGGCTGCAAAGCAAAGTGGAAAGGAAGGAGGGGCCAGGCGCGCGGTTTGCACCAGATTCCAGGGCTGCCTCTGCAGGCGCAGGGGGAGGGATCGGATCTGCGGGGACTAAGGCCTGCCGCGCCCAAGCAGCCACGTCGGGGAACCACAGGGCTGGGGAAGGGCTTCGCGGGTGTTCCGGCGGGGCTTGGGATTGCTTACCGTACTGGAAGTAGCCAGTGCCGTATCCGGGCCGGTACCTGCTCCCAGGCCGGGGCCTTTCGTACGTGTCGTAGTAGTTGTAATAGGGGTTGTCGTCGGAGTACTTGTAGGGGTTGTACGGGTCGTCGCCCACCATGCCGTCCACGTGGCTGGGCGGCCGCAGATTGCTGAGCGCCGGGCGGTCTTCCGGCGCTGTCTGGTTACCGGCGCGCGAAGCCTCGGCGTCGCGGGCCCCGGACGGCGAGTAGCCAGCTTGGAACCAGTGGCGGGCGGCGGGTCGGGGGCGGCCGGCGGCTGCTCCGGACGAGCCGGCCGTCCGCGCCCGCGCCCCCGCCGTGTGGTTTCTGCGGAGGACCAGGAACGGCGTGCGCGGCTGCGAGGCGGCGCCGTTGGCAGCGCCCGGGGCGGTGGCGCCCGGGTCCCGTCGGCGCTGCGGCTGGTACTGCGAGCCCAGGCTCAGCAGGCTGAACACCTGCCCGTTGTTCTCCCACTGGATCCTCTGGCGCCAGGCGCCCGGAGCCGCCGGCGACTCGCGAGGGGGCTCCTGCTGGCCGGCGGCTGGCGGGGCGCAGCGCACGAGCGCGCAGAGCTGCAGCGGCCCAAGCAGGAGCGCGGTCCAGGCGAAGCGCATCTCTCCCTTTGCCGGATTGTCCCCACTCAGGGAGGACGTAGCTCGGAAAAAAGGAAAACGGGGCTCAAATCACGTGCGGGAGGGAGAAATCTTCAACCCAGGAGGTGGGCAGAACGCGGGTATCTCAGTCCCCACCAAGTAGTGCCAAGCGTGGGCTGCAGACCCTTCTCCAGTAAGGGCGGCTGCTGGGACGTGGCACTCGCCTCTCTCCTCTTTCCTAGTCCTTCTGGAAGGCGACGGGGAGCGGCGCGGCGGCCCCGGCGAGCGCGCAGTGTCTGGAGTGAAGGAAGGAGGAGAGATTTTAAACTTTCTGGCACGTTTGCAAAGTTACACAAGCCGTTCTGGCCCGGCCGCCCCTCCGCTATTTGTTCACGTAATGCGATTGGAAACGTGCAAGGCGGACAGCTCCTCGCCTCTGCTCCTCCCTCCCCTCCCCTCCCCGTCCTGCCCTCCTCCCCCCAGACACGTTGCACAGGGAGCGTTAAGGGGAAAGAACAAAACGGAACACACATCCTGAGACACACTCGGCTTAATCTGGGGCGAACATGCAGGAATTTCAAAAGACTCAGACAGGCAAAGGCAGCCAGGCCATGGGGCGACGCCAAAATATGCACGAACAAAAATGCTATTAGGTCACCAGCCCTGGAGAGGCGGGAAGTCCGGAGGTGGGGAGGGTGCTGGGGGCGAGAGTCGGGGAGGGGGTGCGGAGGGACGATTGTGACTAACGTTTATCCATAAGGATTTAACCAGACATATTTCCTAATGCACACTCACTCGCATTTATGGGAAGCGCCCTCAGCAAATAAACCCCAGGATATCAAATTTTGTTTTTCTGTGTGTAGGTAATGTGAGAAATGGGTTACAAATTTGTTTCCTACAGTGAATATTTCAATAACCAAAAGTGAAATTTTACAGGGACCAAAACCAGTTAACGCTGAAGCCATGAATAAACCTGTCTCTTTTTCAAAATGCCGGCCTGATTTGTACTTTGAGTGGAAGTGAAGAATGGTGTTTCATCTCGACAGTGTCTACCAGGAAGTTTCTGTAAAGGGAGTTCGAGCAAATCTGCCTAAAACAGCTCTCAGAAGGCAGCTTCAAATGAGCACTTTATCTGACTTTTTTCTCTTTCTACTTCTGATAAGGAGGTTTGACTTTGGGTTTTAAAAAACTTAAACCACCATTTGTTAAGTGTTGAAAAGTCAGTAAAGCATCCTGTGGTGTTTGATTTTCCAGTATAAAGAAAGGGGTTGCTAAAGAAACAGCCTTGGGGTTCAGATTTTGTTGAAGAGAAGGGAGTAGGAGTGGCCGCAGGAGAATGGGTAATAGGGTATGGGTAGGAGATGGTAATGCTCACTGGAAAGAGATGCTTAAGGGACCAGTTATTCACATAGGGTTTGTGCAGCGCTGGAAGCATTTCAAAGAAAAACGTTTCTAAATGGCGTGATTTAAAATCACAAGTCAAAATCAGATTTTAATAACCTTTTATTTGTCTCATCATTGGGCTGTTATCTCAATGTACTTCAATATTCACCTATCACTATTGATCTCTGTCTTTCCGTGTTTAATCACCACATTTTGGATGTGTGGTGGACATCTGCTGATTTAACTGCCCAGCATCCATTTCCCCTTTTTTTCTGGTAAGAACAACTGGGTTTTCCTTTGGGAAATTTCCCCTCCCCAATTGCGTAGTGGGACTCACTGAACATTCATAAGACTTTTCCCCACTTCAAGCAGTGGTCATGAGATCCAAGCTTGGCTCCCTAGAATTTTAATCTCAAGTAGAAGGACACAAGAGTCAAAAATGTTGGAGCCCACTCATCTCACTACTGAAGAAAGTTTCTATGAGTTCTTGCTACCCAGATTCCCCCTGAGCTGTTTTAGGCCGGTCCCTCCCAAGACCTGATTCTTCAGCTTTTCCTTCCATTTCTCCAGTGCATTCGTTTGTGGCTTAATGTGGTCAGAGTCAATTTCTGTTGTTTGCCACTTAAGAACCCTGACTGAGGCTGAGGGGGCGGTGGCTGGTTCTCTCAGCTAATCAGATCACATGATTCTTAATCCAAGGTGATGTGTTTGGCTCTTTTTGAGTCAACCTAGATTTGCTCTGCCTATGACCACACAACATCCTTGGTCACAAAGGGGTATGGAAGCTCGCCCGTGGATTGGCAAACCTATTGCATACAGGATGCAAATAAACATTCAAGTGCAAATCCCACTGATGGCAGGTCAACAATGCCATCTCTCTGAAGGAAGGTCAAAGGCATCTCTAGCTGTCATTTTATAGACTTGCTGCAGAACTTAAAATTAGACAACTCAATTTCTCCAAACCCACTAAGAGAAGATTGAGTAAAAAGAAGAAGCAGGTGTATATAATTTGGATGGACAGGCCAAATTATAGGAGAAGCAGGAAGAGAGAGAGTGTAATTATCTCTCATCTGAAAAAGGCTCTCCATGAAAAGAGAAAGCCCACAACTGTTAGTGCTGCACCGCGGGTCGCTGAGGGAAGACCTCTGCTGTGGAGATCAGACTGTCGGAGCGGCAGACCAGAGCAAACCCTAATGGGAGGGGAGAAAGTTTATGCTGGATCTCAGATAAAATACCCTTGTTTCCAATCCTAGTGCTTGCATGAAAAAGCTGGGTGTCTCTGGGTGGCTGATTTATGTTCCCTGGCTCTTAGTTATCTGTAGGCTTCAAGGATTAACCCAAATCCTTTCTAAAGTGTTTTTCCTAATTTTAAAACTTCTGATTTTTGTGAAATCCAAGTAATTCCAGCTACTTTCAATTCATTCACTGTAATGTTTGATTACGATTGTTAGTATTTAATTGAATAGCTCCGTTAGTTGGGCTGTAAAACATTGGGTGTGTGTTATGTGTGAGTTAGTGTCTACACACTGCTGTTTTCCCTTTTTGCATATTTCTCATCAGTGAAATGCAACATATGCTTATTTGTTTTAAAATATTTCTTGAACACATTCATGCTCTGAAGTGGAGTGCACCATCGTGGGGATTTGCACACATGAGCACTCAATGAGTGTCAACTGGTTCACTCATTTTCAAAATTTATAGCTGAATGACATTCACAATTGTTTTCAAATTTGTTCCAACAGACTGAAAAATGTCTTATCAGAGTATAAATAACTAACAAGAACAGTAATGGTGTGCAGTATTTATTTTCTTTTAAACACGCACACATCACTGTAGGTGGGAAAACTCATCACCCTTTGTCACACATCCTGATGAGATGCTTAGTTGGTTTTCTCTCTCTTTCACTTTCTCTAAATTTCCTCTGGCTTAAAACTCAGCCAACTGAAAACAAACATGTGGCTACCACATTGGGGACAATTGAGAGTATTTTTGAGCCCTACGGGAGACAATCCAACCACACACTGTGCTCTCTGTTCAATGACAAAACTATTATTCACGAAATTGGAGAAACCATGGTTCCTTCTGCTCAACACCGAAATAATAATAATGATAATAATAATAACAACAACAATAACTGCAGCTACATCAAGATACTTTTAGCTTTTTAGCTTTGGTGAGATCCAGAGCAGATTCCACTTTGACCTTGAGACTTTCTTTTTGTAGACAGTTCTGCGGTGGATACCATAAGAGGAAGAGAGAGAATAATGCTCATTCTTTTTTTTTGGTTCTAGGCTATTGATATCAAGAATGTAGGGGCCAGCCCCGTGTTAAGTTCCTGCGCTCCGCTTCGGCGGCCCAGGGTTTTGTGGGTTGGGATCCTGGTGCGGACATGGCACCACTCATCAGGCCACGCTAAGGCGGTGTCCGACATAGCACAACCAGAGGCATTCACAACTGGAATATACAATTATGTACTGGGGGGCTTTGGGGAGAAGAAGAAGAAGAAAAGAAAATAGGATTGGAAACAGATGTTAGCTCAGGTGCCAAACTAAAAAGAAAAAAAACAAGAATTTAAACTGCAACAATGTCTGGCCTATTGACCAAGAAGTGAAAGTTGTCATAAGGCTATGTTTCCAATGTTTGTGAACTGTATTTATATATGTGGGGTAATTAGTATAAATGGAAAGTAGATTTATTCAGAAACCCCAGACCATATTGCAGTGCCCCTGAATGACCATAGCCAGAGCACTAATGCCATAGTCAAAGGGCTTTGGGTTGAGCAGAAATTCTTTAGTTTGAAGCTCAGGAAGCCCATACGAATGTGGTTCTTTGGTAAAGACTAATGCTCATATATGCTTTGGTGCCATATAGTTTGAAAACATCACAGAGAATAAAATCAACAAAGTGGGAAGTTGGAGATGGGTAATGGGCAAATGATTGAGAAAAGAGGCATGTGTGACATCCAGCTCAGAGGGATGAACTGAGAGGTCAATGAAGACACTGAGCATATTTTTTAAGTGATTCAGAAAGTGTAGCAGAGTGAAATCAAGAACCAGAAATCTTTTTACTTGGGGTAAAATGGAGGAGGGGAGTAAGTTGGTCTTAAAGTTAACAGTGTGTTTGTGTTCCCTTCTTCTCATTCTTGTCTTCTGCCACATACCACTTCCAGGTGCTCACCCAAATATAAAAAGTAGACAGTGGGTACACACTTGTCTGTGTGTCAAGACGGAACTGAAAAAAACCTGTCAACACATTGGGTAGAAGAATTCCAGAAATAATGAATGTTAAATATATCTTGTTTGGTTACCCATCGCTTAGGGCTACCTAAGGAACGGAAAAGTGGAATTTAACCCTAGGGGATGGAAAAATATTTCATCCTAGTGTCTTTAATGCATATTCATATGAGATTAAGTAAATAATGTTTGTCACTATAGAAAAATGGAAAAATGAGATGAGGTGAAGTTATGATAGGATAGTGGATCTTTGAAATTCAGTGAATCAGAATTCAAAGTAATTTGGCTATATTGACCACAAAAATAAGGGGTCAGCCAGTAGGCAAAACTGCCTACAAGTGAAGTCAAAGTGGTTTGATTGGGCCTGATGGACTTTCCAATGACAAAGGGGCAACTGTTCTTCATGCTGTGGGGTATACTAGCGTCATTTCTGTTTTTAATTGATACAATTAAGTGTGCTCCTTGGTCCACATCCTGCCTTATTTGCTGCTTCTCAGCTCTTGCTGGATTCAGTTTCATTGTCCCAGAATCCTAAAAGTTATTTACTTTAATATAACCTGGGTATGATCCTCTGAGATGGTGAGATAGAGGTCAGGAGACCATTTATGCTTAACTAAGGCGTGTCCTTCATCTACTTGTGACATGCAATGATTGCAATCCACCATTAGTCATCCCTATGCTTTAACTTAACTCAAGGTGCACTGCCTTCATTTAATGCCCAGGAGGAGCAAGACGACACATTACTAATAATCTAAAGCAAGTTTTATGGAGGGTTTTTCCCCCGCTTTCCTGTAAGATGATAGATCTCAGAACATTTGAGGGCGCTATGCATGTTTGGAGTAAAGGAGGAGTGGAAGGAAGATTTTGATGGGGCTTTGAAGGTGAAAACCTATTTCCTAGTCATGCTTAAGGTCAACTTTGGGAATCATTGTTGTTTCTCTTTCTGTTATTATTAGAATGCTATTCATTTTACCATCTTACTTCCTCTTGATTATGTAGTACCTTAAGCAAAGAATCAAAAATGTTTATATAATGGCTCTTAAAGCTATGAGAATCTTCTTGGTTTTTTTTTTTTCTTTTTTGGTGAAGAAGATTGGCCCTGAGCTAGCATCTTTTGCCAATCTTCCTCCTTTTTTTTTTTCCCTCCCCAAAGTCCTAGTACATAGTTGTATATCCTAGTTCTAAGTCTTTCTAGTTCTTCTATGTGGGATGCCACCATAGGTTGACTTCATGAGCTGTGTATAGGTCCATGCCCAGGATCCGAACTGGTGAACCCTGGGCCACTGAAGCGGAGCACAGGAGCTTAACCACTATGCCTCCAGGCCAGCCCCTATGAGAATCTTTTAAAGTAGGCCCAGTTACTTATAGTTAGCACGTTGTTGTAAATGTGGGTTTCTTTGGCTTCTATTTATTTTCTTTTCTTACATTCAACCGTTTCATAGATCACAGTCATCTCTTCCAGAATGTGGCAGATAAAAAGAGAAAAATGAAAGCTCATAAAGTCTGTGGGAACTGTGTCTCCTACAGTCCACATCATGGCACTGGATGGTTTAGCCACTGTTCTAGGCTACTTGTGGGAGCAAGACAGGCTTTCTGCCAGTGACATAGCTTTTATACTTTAATCTCAATGGTATATATAAGTTTCTGCAAACTATTAAACAAGGGTCTATAACACAATGGCATATTGGAAAATATTGAATGAATTGCTTAAATGAAGTTATTAAATCAATATTAAGTGAAAATATGAAATGAATGTATACAATCTCAAAACAACCTGTGGCTGAGGAGTCTCCGATGCCCGAACAATTGAGTTGAAAACACAGGGCCTTTTCAAGATTGCTAAGTAGATCCCTAGTAGCGGAAGGAAATAATAAGGAAATATGCAACAGTAAGAAAAATAAGCAATTTCATCACCCTCCCTACCAGGACAATACCTGTCCCCTCATTAATAATAATCATTTCTCTTTCTTGTCATTTGCTATGTTCCTGGCACAATGCAAAGTGCTTAAATGCATTACCTCACTTTATCCTCACAACAACCCTGTGAGGTGGTTATTAATATTTTCATTTTATGGATAAGAAATGGCAGCTTAGAGAGATTAAGCAATATGCTCAGTTAAAAATTGGCAGAGCTGGATCTTGAACCCCAGGTCTATCCTGTTACAAACACCATATTAAACTCTTGCCATGTGAAGTCGAAAGAAGGTAAGTATTTGTTTCTTTGATTTTTTTTTCTTCCTTTTAAGTATTGGAAAAATTAGACCGAGTGACTCATTAAAAGTTCCATGACAAGGAGGTTGTGGCCAGGCCAGTTAAGTGAGTAGATTAGCAATGACTATTTACCTAGTGCCTATGGGTAAACGACTTTGGGATAAGTGTGACATACAAGTTAACTGGAAGGTGACGAGTGATGTAAAGGAGATGGTAATGGAAACAGACAATCCTTGGATAACTGTTACCCCTACTATTTACTAACATGGAATTCTTAGACGAATTACTTAACTATTCTGAGACTCCGGTTTCTCAACCAAAAACAGAAATAATGAGACCTGTCTTTCAGGGTTGTTGTGAGGATGAAATGTTTGTAAGTATATGACAGAGACTCTAGTTTATATTAGGCATTAAGTAGATGGTAACTATTGTTACTGCTTAGTACTTGGACATTAGAGTTTAAAAGTCAACAAAGACTGTTTGTGTATAGATCATCGTGGAGAAAGGCATTTTCTACAGACAAGGAAAAAGGAACATTTTTACTTTTTAAAGTGCTTATTTTGTTACTTTGAGACAGGAACATTCTTTGAAAACTAAATCAATTTTTTAAAATATAATTTATATAAAATAAGATGCACAACTATTAAGTCTAAAGTTGGATGAATTTTAACGAATTTATATATGCCATTGTAACTGGCACCACATTCAAGATATCGAATATTTCCATCATTCCATGAATCAGCCCCCTCCACTCCTGCTCCAGGAAATCACAATTCAGATTTTTTTCACCTAGATTAGTTTTATCTGCCGTAGAATTTCATATAAGTGGGAATTATTGAGCAGATACCCTTTTGTGTCTGTTCTTTCGCTCGGGAAGTCTGTAAGATTCATCCCTGTTGTTGCTCAGTTAGCAGTTCATGTTTTTTTAACGAGTAGTAATTCATGCTATGACCATAGCATAACTTGTTTATTTGCTTGCTTGTTTTCCAGATTGGGGCTATTATGAATAAAGCTGCTGTGAGCATTTATATACAAATTATTCTATGGATGTATTTTACATTTCTTTTTGGTAAATACAGTATTTAGGGGTAGAATTGCTGCCTCTTTAGGTTAGGTGCATGTTTAATGTCATAACAAACTGTCAGATCTTTTTATAAGTAATTGTATTATTTTACGTTCACACCGGCCACATGTAGAGTTCCCATTCTTCCACATCTTTGCTGTCCTTTTCATATTTCAATCATTTTCCATTTTAGCCATTGGGTGTGAAGTGGTATTTCTTTGTTTTTTAATTTGCATTTCCTTGATGACTAACGATTTTGAACATTTCCTTGATGTGCTATTTTTTGTGTGCTATATGTTTGTGAAATATGTATTCCAACCTTTTACCCAATTTTTAATTTTTTTATTATTATTGAGATGTAAGAGTTTTTTACACATTCTGGATACAAAACTTACGTGAGATATATGTATTACAAATATTTTCTCCATCTGTGGGCTTACCTTTTCATTGTCTTAGTGATATCTTTTGAAGAACAAGAGTTTGTAAATTTGATAAAACCTACTTTATCAGTTTGTTTTCTTTTACGATTAGTGCTTTTTTTGTATCTGTTTAAGAAATCTTTTTCTAGCCCAAGTCCACATGACTTTTTTCCATGTTTTCTTCTGGAAGCTTTATAATTTTAGCTTTATGTTTAGGTCTATGATCCATTTAAAAATACTCTTGGGTGTAGTATGAGAGAGGAGTTGAGGTTTGTTTGTTTCCACATGGATATCCAGTTGATGCAGCACTATTTGTTGAAAACACTATTCTTTCTCAGAGATGCCCTTTCAGATCTCTGTCAAAAACCAATTTACCCTATATGTGGGTCTATTTCTGGACTTACTATTCCTTTTCACTGATCTATTTACTTATTCTTACATCAATACCACACTGTCCTGATTATTGTAGCTTCATAGTGAGTCTTGAAATCAGGTAGTGAAAGTACTCCAATTACATTTTTTTCCAAAAATATTCTGAGTGTTTTAGGTTCTTTGCGTTTCCATGTACATTTTAGAAACCGCCTGTCAATTTCTACCTAAATAACTGCGGGAATTCCGATGGAAGCTGCATTGAATCTATAGATCAATTTGGGGACAATTTACATTTTAACCACATGAATCTTCTGATCCATGAACATGATATGTCACTCCACTTATGCAGGTCTTCTTTAATTTCTTTTCACAATGTTTTGTAATGTTCAGTGTGGAAACTTTGCATCTCTTTTGTTAAATTTATCCCTAAGTATTTTGTGTGTTTTGAAGTTATGGTAAATGAGAATATTTAAACATAATTTTCTTGTTGTTCATTGCTAGTTTATAGAAATACAATTGATTTTACATATTGACTTTATATTCTCTTAATAACTTTTCTTCATTAAGATTTAAAGAAGAGAATAAGAGACTGCAAAAGAGACCTGGTATATGTACATAAGAGAAGAAAAAGATCAAGAGACACAGGAATGATTCCACATGAACAATTTTAGAAAGTAGGTAATAGAAAACAGTACTATATCACTTAACTATTACTATATAATAATCCATCTCAAAACTTTGTGCCTTAAAATAATACACATACATTATTTTACAATTCTTTGGGTTAGCTGAGTGGTTCAGCTGCTATTTTTATCTGGGCTCACACATACAGATACATTCAGCTGTATCTTTGTCTCAGAAACATACATGATACATACTCTATTCTATCTGTGAATGAATCAACTTATTGGGGAAAATAATTTTGACTATAAAAAATCTGTTGAAAAGAATATAATTGATTTCACATATTTACAATATTTGAATAACCAGATACTTCCAAAAATATTTGCTTGCTAGTTAATCTAAAATATTAATACTTCTCAAGTAATTGTGGTGATTCTTAAAAAGTTAAAGATAAAAAGAAAGTATAAAGTATTTTATTTATTTTTAAATAATTTTAACCCATGAAAGAATTGTGTAAGGAGATGCAGGAGTGGTATTTGTACGTATGAAAATGTTCTTTGCTTAATCATGGATAAAAAGGAAATAATTTTTAAATGAAAGGCTAATAATACCTTAATACATATATGATATATAATATAACATCTCCAAAACTGATTATTTTTCTGCATCAAAATTTTTCTTTTATTGTTCTTTATCTTGGTAACCATATACCCAGCTGGCTAGTCCGGAAACTTGGCAGTCATCCTCAGGTCACTCTATCCTTCACAACATTTAATCCATTTTCAAATATGGTCAGTTGGAGGGCTGGCCCTGTGGCGTAGTGGTTAAGTTTGCACACTCTGCTTCAGCAGCCTGGGGATCCCAGGAGCAAACCTACACACTGCTCATCAAGTTGCGCTGTGGCGGTATCCCACATATAAAATAAAGGAAGATTGCCATAGATGTTAGCTCAGGGATAATCTTCCTCAAGCAAAAAGAGGAAGGTTGGCAACAGATGTTAGCTCAGGGTCCATCTTCCTCACCAAAAAAAAAAATATATATATATATATGGTCCATTTGACTTCTTTTATATTTCTTGGACATTTCTACTTCTCTCCATCTCCATTTCAAACACCTCTGCCTGCGTCACTATTTATCTGTCTCTTAGGCAATAGCCTCCTAACCAATTTCCCCACCTTCACCCATGCCCACCACTCATATATTCCATACAGCAGCCAGGGTGAATTTTTCACAAACACAAATCTGACCATGCCATTCCTGTCATCAAAATGATTTAGGAGAATCTCATTGCCCTTAGGATAAAGTAGAAAATCCATATATGGCCTAATGGACCCTGTTCTTGCCTACTTCTGCAGGTTCAATGCCACCACCACCCCCATTTCCCCACAGCCCCACCTCCTTTACACTGCCATTATTTATTGCAATTTCCTGACCAAACTGGCACGTCCTCTCCTGTCAGGGCTTTTTTTTTTTTTTTTCATGAACCACCTTTACTCTTTTGCTAGCCAACTTTGTTTCATTCTTCAAGTCTCAGTTCAAATGTCATTTCTTTCTGGAGACTTTCCCTTAACCCCAAGACAATGTCACCTCCTTCTCTTTTGCACGTACATAGTATACTGCTATGTACTTTCTTTGTAAAGCTGGCCTCACCTGTAATTATGTGTTCCATGTTTGTCTTCTCAACTGAACTATAATTTGCATAAGGATATAAATTTCATCAGTACTATATTCATCCAAGCTGTTCATTTCCATCTGTAGGAATGATGACTTATTTTATGTATTGTGTGTGGACCAAATACAATATCTTGTTCTCAATACATGTTAATAAGTAGTAATCATAAAAATACTTTGTCTCAACCCAGCATGGTTTCAACAAATATGCATTACACTCCCAGAACCAGTCTGCCAAATGAAAAGTCGCTTCAGCTGTCTCAGCTGGAAACTTAAGTATTTACTCACTTGGGAGAGAAATGGGCATGATTTAACCAGAATAGCAGAGTGTCTGCTCCAGAGAGGTCTTGGGCTGAAGCAATTGGAACCTTAATCTCACTAAAATGACAGGGTCTTGGCGGAGGTGAATGGGAAATCTTGCCCAATATTTGACCACACCAAACTGGCTTCAGTCAGGCCCTCACATTCACATGTACCAAATCTACATGTTTCTTAATTTAAAAAGGGCAAGGGTAACTTATTTGTAAACAAAGCAGTTTTATGGTAGACTAAATCATTTTAGAGTTATCCCGTTTAAATTTTTCATTTATAAATTGAATAATTCCTTTAACTGAGCATTTATTCACATCTTCGTAAGACTCTGGTTATTGTATGAGCTGCCCTTTGTCAAGAATGGTGTTTGGGCATCTCAACAATGACTGCATGGGAAATTGTGACTAAGATGAGGAGAAGAAATACTTTAAGATGATCTAACTAAATTGCAAGGTTTGTGTGGCAGAATGCATGCATGAGCGTTGAGATAGGGCTCTTAAAAATTCTGTGACTTGTTCTGGGAAATACCAGGGCCCCAGCTAAGAGCAGCTCCAGCTGCAATCCAAATGGTGATATTTTCATATGTGAAGTGCTAAATGATCATTTAGTGATCTTTCAAGTAAACCGCAGAGGAAATCCACAAATTACTATAGCAGACTCTGTTTGTGTTGACACTTATGTACACAATCAAATAGGCTTTTCTCTAAGTGTCTCCATCAAAGGCTTGCTTTCAAAAACAAAAAATATTCCCTACAACTAGCTATAGCAGCACAGGATAAACATAAACAGAAGTTACTGTTTTATTTATCAGTACATTTTTACTATGCCATAACCCTGTACTAATAATCAGCTATAGAAAGAAGTGATTAGTGAGAACAAATTGACACAATTTACTCATTTCCTTATAAGTAAACTGATATTATCTGGTTGGTTATTTCTGGAAGTAAATAACACATTTTTCCCATGATATTAAAGGACCACTAAATAAAATATTGCTACAATATACTACATTCTACTTAATCACCTTTAACAAAAAGAATTATGTTTCATGATGGTATTCCAACTTAATTTCTTAGAGGCTATGCCATAACACTTTGTAAGAGAATGGGGGTCTGTCTTAAATATTCAATGTTTATTTCACATTGGCCAGAAGTTGAGACTGAGTGTGAAAGTCTAAAGAGATTTTTACAGAAAACTTACTATGTCTTAAGTATGTGCTCTCTATTTTGGCATTTTCCTTGGGGACTGAACAAATTTTCTAATTGCTTAATTATTATTAGGATGATTGACTGTTGTTTATTGAATTGACATTCTGCTGAGTTGGTATGGAGCTCAATTTCTGTTTGAGTTATGTGTTAGGGACTACTTTTTGGGATTTTGAGCTTAGCGTATAATAATCGCTAGAACTAAACACTTACCTCATGACTGCCAGACTATTAGCAGAATAGTTATAAAGGAGGAAATAGTCCCAGAGCAAGTGCCAATGGTTTTTAGAATAATACTAAAAGTCAATGAAATGTTGTAGAGATGTGTTGAAGCAAAATGTCAACTTTGGGCACAGGATGCTCTAAATGTGGGACTAGGTTTATGCAACATTGTAGTGAGGATATCTACGAGCTTGGTTTGTAATCCTTTCTCAACAGATTCTCGACGTATTGTAATAATTCCTAAAATAAAAAAAAGATTATGGTAGACATGTTCTTATTAGTTTAATGTCTCTACTCCTTTTTCAAAAACCTCATGTCCTAAGAACATAGCTTCCACTGGGAGACTTGAAGTCAAACAGTTTCTAGGTTTACTGATACAGGCTACTTGCTACTAGGAATTTGAGCAATTCATGGGAGGTGTCTCACCAGGAACCCAAGAAAAGGAATTTTAGGTGTGGTTGGTGAATGACTTAAAACTGCTTTAGTAGACCTCCTTGGAGACAGAAGAATGTTCTAGTGGGCTAGTTCTATAGGTCTAGTGGGCCCAAAGCCACACAATACTTTCCTTTCCAAAGTGGACTTCCTCACTACTCTAGAATCAGTGTATGGCAGGATGGAGAATTCCAGGAATTCATATGTCAAGTTCGTAACTGAGTGGGTAAAAACTCTTCTTTTGCATTCTTACAAAAAAAACCACAAGAATGAGTCATCCTCTAGGGGGCAATAGAGTATGATACAGGCTCAGAATTGCCTAGATCAAGTTCCTGAGGAAAAGATTGATCATGGAGAATTATTAAACAGTCTTAGACTCGAGAAAACATTAAAACAGACTTCAACTTTATTATAGTCCCCAGAAGCCCCCTGAATTTTTGTGGCTAGTGAAGCCGAACAGGGTTGATGTGGATCAACTGATGAATGGAACTGCCCTGCAGGAGCATTACAGATGAACGAACCTAAGCCTCAGATCTTCAGAAGACGTGAGGAGGAAGGGATGAAGCAAGACCTACTCAGCCTTTTAAAGTGGGATGCTTTAACCTGAAGTCTTCGACCCTGAGGAACCCTGTCTTGTCAAGGGAGTGCCAGGTTGGGGATTGCCCCACCTTATTTAACTCCAATAGAATTTTTCAGCTACTCAGTTCCCTATATTTTATAGTACCTGGGATGGGAAGAAAATTCTTCTGGGCCGCTTCTGACTCCCCAAAACTTTGGTGACTTGGCTTGGTCCCATACTGTCTCAGTTGTGTTGGTGCAGGTCACCTAGTGGTCAACTGCCTGTGTAATAGAAAGAATGCTGTGATATACCTTCATCCTCATGTTATGAAAACATCCTAACGCTGAATGAATTTCCTTTCCGATTTCCTAGGAAAGACTTAGATAGACATAGGCATGGCACACATTCCAGAGTGCCTGGGGGGAATCTACATGTCTGCCCCAAGTGAAGAAGGAGAAGAGCGTGTTGGAGTGTGATGAGTGGTGGTGGTGGGTGGTGCAAACACACATGGCATTCTCCTCTTGCTTGTGGTACAGGAAGATCTATTGGAGGAAAGGGTGACAGAGAAAAGAGACAGCCTCCCTCATCTCTTTGTTTTCTTCCAAGGAGGAAATCTTCTTATGCATTGGGTCTCATTTTCCATGCAGAATTTGAGTGATGGGATAATTCTTATGAGGAAAGCAATCAAAGCACAGAGCAAGAATAAAGATGAAAGAGGGCTGCAGGCAGCAAAGTCTCTGCAGGCAACTAGAGCTGTTGGTAAGGGACTGGTAGGAGGCTCCTGCCTCTGGAAGGAGGAAGATGAGAGAGAAAGAGTGGCAGTGGGAGGACCACATTAACGGACTAAGTTAATATTGTAAAGAGATGAGGAGCAAGAAAACGATTCAAAAAAACAAAAAGAATGTTAAGTCATGTGGCTTGTATTAGGAATACATTATTCATTTTTAGGCATTTGCCCCCACCAAGAGACTTAGTAAGGATTTTATTTACTATTTGAGAATAGGCCATTTGGGGACAGGGCCTCAATTGCATTTAGGTTATAATTAAATCGCATATTGATTTGGAATATTACTATGTGTTTGTTAGCCTAAGTTACCTTCTTTAGCTCTTTCTTCACTTTATATTTTGATAATACACTTTCCTAAGTAGCAATAAATCTGAAAAATATTTTAGAAATGCATTTTTAAATCAAGAAAAAAATAAAGAACTAGCCGGGTATTACCAGGCTTCTTGCCAAGTACAGTAATTGTTACTTGTGGAATTTTCTTAGAATGGCCAAGGCATTTGACTCAATAACTATAAGTCTGGAATGAGTAGCTGGGTGGAGGCATTAGTCTGTTGGATCGCTGGCGGGTTAGTTCAAGCCCATATGCTGGAAGAAGAGATTTATCGATGGATTCACTCAGTAGGTCCAAGAAACACAGGGTGTATGTTTTCTGCAAATTGAACACTGAATTGCATTAACCTCTGCTGTTGGTTCCCCTTTTCTCTTAACCATTTGCCTCTTTTTTCTTACTCTTCTTGCTCTTTTTAGTTCTTCATACCACAGTAACAAATCATTTATTAAATTATACTCTCTTTGGATATATAAGTACAAAGACCACACTCAGTTCATGTTAAGAAGCAGGGCTCAGTTATTTAAGAGCGCACATGGACTTTCAGAAGCAACCACAAAGCTGTGAGGGACCGAGGCAAGATAGAGAGCAGGGGGCTGCGACGTCACTGCTCAACTAAGCCATACACGGAACACACGGCTCTCAGCCACAGTGTCCAAATCCAGACTTTGGCATCCTTCTCTCACTCAATTTGAGTTGAAACCGAATTTCCTTGTTATTCGTTCCAAGTTGCCAATGTGTGGAACAAATCTGCAGAAATTCAGAATGTAAATGTAAGCAAATAAATTGCACATGGTATACCCTATGTGCAAAAGTTAAGTTAAAAAACTCACTTTTTTATAGGCTGATTTATCTCCAAAGTATTAGTTAGGATGTGCCAAATGCAGAAAACAATTAAAGAACAACTTTAAATTTTAAGCAGTTTTTCATGGCAGGACATTTATTAGACTCTGAAAGTGATTAGAATGCCTTTGTTTCCTCTCCCTTTTTATTTCAATCCGTTGAACTTATTTGTGTACAGTTCATTTTTGCTTTTCAAGCTCAAATCATTAACCTAAACAGCTAAAGAGTATAAAGTTTCTCTCCTCTTTGATGAGTCCATATGGTAAAAGCTCTAAACCATGAGATGTGGTTGCTGATGTGCGGCGGGCTACATTTGCAAATGGGCCTGCTGCTGTCTAGGGACCTCCCTGGACACGGGGCTCTCATCCATTCTGTTTTCCCCTGGCATGTATGTATGTTACTTTAATATTCATTATTTTGGAAAATTACTGTACCTAATCAGAATATAAGTTGCTTTCTTTGTCAGATAATGTAAATAAAAAGATCAGTACATTTTCTAAAAAACAGACCAAAAAACTACTGAAGCAGATAATATTCCTCTGTAACACCTATAATAGCTGAAATATTTCCTTATCTCTTCCACTGAGACATACGAAACTTTACCCCAAAACTTCTAAATAAATTTAAAGACTGCTTAAAAGGATATTAATAGAACCTTTCAGTTCACAGATCCCTAGAAGTTGATTTGCTTTGCTTAGAATTCAGCCCTTGACCACATAGAGAAGGAAGTTCAGGAAGTAGCATAGGCCCAACTCATTGGAAGTTAGCTGGGAAAAGCATGTGCTTAAGCTGATTTTAGACTTAGAGTGGAGCTTATTAGCACTATTATTATTATTAACAATAATTATTTACATTATTAACATATTGTGTAAATATGAAGCATGCAAGAAGAACCACATTTATTACAAAGTCACAAATAAGTGAGGTCATTTGTGTCAAGCTTGTTAGAACTTTGCTTTAGGATTTTATGGGGGTTGTGCCCCTCCTCGCATGACTCCTTGAACTGCAGAGGTGGGAAAGCTAAAAATCTACACGTCTCAGAGTTTGGTGAAGCTGGGGGTCAAGAATGAGCTTCTGCAATCAGATGGGATGCACAAAACTTGAAACTGACAGAAGGCAGAGGTTTCCCTTCTTCAGTTTCTGCTGATTTTGCTGGCAAGCATGCCTGTGCAGCAGTTAGGACTCCCTGCTACAGGAGAGGTCCCCGGGGTCTGTTCAGTGGCTGTGCAGGGCTAGCGTGTAGAACAGAGCCTAGCGGTGCAGGATGCTTCTGGAGCTAACAGCTGCCCCTTCCAGATCCCTGGACTACAGCTAAGGTAAGTGTGCCCAGAGCAATAGTTCCAGGGACAGCTTCCAGATTCCCAGCTTCCCTAAACGTGGTCAAGGAAGCAGCTCCCTTGGTAGGCCAGTGTTACAGAATTGTTCTGAAATTATTTCTGGAGGTCAGGCTGGATCCAATTCTCCATCTCTTTCAATGATTTTATAAGGGCCTCATTCCTGATTTAAGTTACTTTCTGCTTAAAATAGAGCATTTTCTGTTATCTGTGACTGAATTGATACTAGTGTTTGAGGCAGTAGCTTTGGTATTTAACCTACTTGGGTTTGAAGGAAGTGAGGATCAACTTACCATTAGATGATGGGATAATAATAATCCACGGCAGCTGCTGGTGAAATAGTTGCTTATAACTGTATTCACCTGGCATGAAGTGCCTATAGAAAATATGGCTTTGATAACTGAGCGATAAGGCACAGGATGAAGACATGTCACATAGAGGTGAACTGGCTGCCAGAAAGTGCACAGCAGACATTAAAGAGAGAAATGAGAAATTCAGGGTTTAAAATTATCCACTCAACGTGGTTAGAGAAACAGGGAGTTTTTAGCCTTACAAGAATCTTCTCTCTTGTGGCTGTTGGTAGCCAGAAATCAATCACAGAGTCTGATCCTATGGCTTGCTAAATTACAACATAGGTTGAATTTAAAGGCTCACTAGGTTTTTTATGTGAAAATACACTGCTTGGGAAAGAATAAGATTCTGAGATTTGGAGAGTTGATCCTTGGGAGGATTTGGAAAATTCTGTTTACCCCAAACCTAAACTCACTGACCTTTCCACGACAGCAGATGTAGCCATTTCTACACTGCGCTCTAGTCTTCCCTCACTTTTAAAACCTGTAGTGACCTTTGGTGATGTTGTCACCTTACCTGGGGATACTAATTTGCCTTGTGTTCCATCCTACTTACACCATTTCTTCCAGACCCGTAAGTAGAATCTGATCCCAGATACCACGGGGACCCAGTTCGAGTCACACCTGAGAGGAAAATACTTTGCACTTCAAAACATTGGAAAATTTTACTAAAAGAAGTAAACAAATGTGCTGATTCTCACAAGATTTGTAAATCTTAGCATATACTTCATTGCACAAAGCAGCTGGCCTCATAGAAGAATGAAACAGCCTACTGAAGACAGGACTTATGATGTTAGGTGGAAGTCAAATCCTTGTGAGTTGGGGTCCACATAGGAGACGAAATCTGTTTTCAACCAGTGAATGTATGGGTCTGGGCAGGAAGAGGCGCAACTGGGAAAAGCACTGTTCATGGTATGTTGACGACAGTCTTGCTTTCTACCTTACTGTGACCAGGGGATGCAAAGCTCTGATTGGCCAAGACTAAGTGTCACATCAACCCCCAGTACCAAGCATCAGGTCCACTCAAAACAAATGGTTTGAGAATTGGGAAGATAGTAGTTCTCCAAAGGACTATCTGAATATGATTGCCAGAAGAAGGGAAAAGAGTGTGGGGAGCAAAACAGCAACTCTCACGTCATCTGGAAAGCCACTGCCCCACCCGTCCCATTATCACCATCATGCCTGAAAATCTGCCGCAAGCAAACCATTACTGTGGTTTAAGATTTGCCCTTGTAAAAATGGCACTTTCTGTTTAGTGTATTATCCTCATTGTAACGATGAGAAGTTGAGTAATCTGTCTAGAGCGGTAGACATGGGACTTGAGACTTGATACAGAGCTGTTTGAGCACAAAGCCCCTGCTCTTAAAAGAAAAAAAATTAAATAAATCATGGATGTGCTTTAAAATTCAAAAGGTACAGTTAAGAGATATACAGTAAAAACTAAATTTCTGTTTCACCCTTTCTCCTCAGCTGCCAGTTTACCTGAGGTGCTATTAAGAATTTCTTGTGTACTCCCTATGTATATATGTACATATGTATACAAATATATGTAAATATTTATCCTAAAAAGACAAAAAGATAGCAACATAACACTATTTTATTCTTTTTTTTATATATCCATCTGCCTGTCTTGGCGACCATTACAGATTAGTACAAGTAGAGTGACTTTGTTGGGTTTGCTAATATCTGTGCAGTGTTTGTCATCTACATAGAGCTTTATTTGCATAACTAGCCTTACTTATATATCCTTAAGTTCTTTTCAATCTTTTGCTATTATAAAAAATGCTGCAAAGAATATCCTAGTATATATAGCTTTTACCTCATTTTCGAGTATATATACAGGATATGTTCCTAGAAATAGAATAAAAGGGTATGTGTGCTTTTAATTTGTTAGTCACTGATAAGTTGCCTTCTGAAAGGATTACTTAAGTTTGCACTCCTATCAACATGATATAAAAGCACCTATTTTCCTGTATCCTCCTCAATTCGGAGTGTTGTCAAACATTTTGGTCTTTATCAACCTGATAAATGGAAATGGTGACTTTCTTATAGTTTTAATTTGTGTTTCTTTTATTATAGGTGATTTTGAGCATCTTTTCTTACGTTTGAAAGTAATTTGTATTTCCACTCCTGTTAAATGTTCATATCCTCTGTCTCATGGGTTGTTAGTCTTTTCAATTTGATTTATGGTAGTTAATTGTATATTAACAGAATAAGCTTTTAAAAATTTTCTTGTGTTGCAAACATTATTCTCATTTGTTTACATATTGATATTCCAGGCAGAATTTTATTTTCAGTTCATTTATGCTTTTTATTGTTGTATTTAAAAATATGGTATTCTTTTTGGTGTAAAGGGTGACACTGGGATCCCATTTTATTTTCCTTTCTAGATGACAAGATCCCCCATTTCAACAACTATGCAATGTTGCCTTCTGGAGAAGATTCTCAAAGATAACATTTTAGGTTTATCTGCCCTGTGTCCCTCAGGGTCCAGTAAGTTATCACTGCCTTTCAAGCTGCTTCATCAGAGTCAAACCTTGCTTTTTTTTTTATTTATTTGTTTATATTGAGATATAATTGCCATGTAACATTGGTAAGTTTGTATATAGCATATTGATTTGATACATGTTGTACACCTTAAACTTACGCAACATTGTATGTCAATTTATATATTGCACAAAATGTGACCCTCAGCCTCAGAGACATGAAGTGATTTCCAGCGTCAGACAGGCAGTAGGTGAGGAAGCAAGGGCTGGAACAACTCTATCATGCTGACTGATAGAAAGGGTGAAGGCTGTCGGCCGCAGTTGGGGTCTCAGAGATCAGAGGCCTCAGAGGTGAGCAGGCTGAGACGGAAGGAGGATGAGATGACAAGGGGAACCCTGCCACTCAGGTGACTTGGAGCCTGGGCATCATTCCCCAGCCAGCTATATCTCCTACTCCCACCCCAGTGTAGCGGACAGAGCTGGGATGGGTATAGCAGGACTGAATGTGGTAGATTCTCTCTCTTAAGGCATGTGGTAGCTCATTTGAAGGGAACAAGTGGACTGACTGATCAGAGGGAATGCAAAAGCCCATCATTCCCACCAGCTAAGCAGCCCTTGGAGCCATCTCCTGGCTGGAAGACCAGGACTTCCTCCAGGTTCACAAGGAAGTAGGGAGACATACAGGAGAAACCTGGTCCCTGCATCTGCTTGGACACACTGGCACTCTGACCTGCACAGCAGCCCCCTACATGGACTCCTTTAGACACGTGGATCAGGCAGGATTCTCACTGCTACAACCCACAGGAGAGGGAAGGAGCCAGAGGTGGAGGCTGGTCTGAGATGGCTTGGAGCCCCCAGAATTCTAGCTTCTGGGTATTTTCCCCAAGGCTCAGCTGGTCTTGAGCACTTCTGCCAAGGAATGGCTCAGGCAGCCAGTGACCACATGGAAATCTTTGCCTGTTGTTTTGACACTGATGGCACTCAGGAAGATGGCAACAGTTCAAAAGGATTGTATGCACTTCTGAGATTTTCTGTACCTAATCTTGTAAAAATAAGCCCTTGGTTTTCTAAAGCATGTTGTGTCGCCTAGTTTGAACTTGACAAAATACATGAAAGTGATTTAAAAATTGTGTAGGCCTCAGAGTGTGAGCACATGGACAGATTTTTGAGAAAATCCACTTAAATCACGAAATTTGTATTTTATCACAGATAACTGGCTATTGTTGTTTCAAGAACTTGATTATTGATCATTAAGTATCATCTAACAATAAGATTTTTACCTGGGTTTAAAATGAAATAAATAAATAGACAAAATGCCTTAATATTAATAAAAAGATCCCTTGGAAAATGAATGTAGTATGGTGTATTCAGCCTAGTAATTCAAGTGTACTTTTTATAGTAAGAATTTATAATACTTTCTGGATTCTTATCAGGTGCAATAAAAAATTAATGTGCTATGCAACCCCTTTCTGGCCCAAATTAAAAAATAGAAAATCAGCAAAATTTTACCATTGCTATTAACAGAAAATGACATTTGTGTTTCAATTTGGCAAAATAATTTATGCAATTAAGAAGTGAGGCTTGGTGAAAACAGCAAGGTTTAGGCACCAGACACAGCTGGTACCAGCTCTGCTTCTCCACCAATTGCTCTGTGCTTACGGGTAATTATTTAAGAACTCTGAGCCCCCTCAGTCTTTTCTTCTACAAAATGAGAATAATAAAAACTATCTTGTAAGATAGTTGAGAGGATAATGGCACATAGTAGTCATACAATAATGGTATTATTATTATTGATGACATCTAAAGTGAATTATCAACCAAGAGCAAAATGTGCTTCCCTTCAATGGGAAATAACTAGATTCCTGAAGGAAAGCTGGTTACAGTTATTATAATGTAAATTAAACCATAATCTCTTTGGATTATAGAGACTTCTTCATATCTAGCAGGACAGAGAGGACAGAAACAGGTTGGAATTTGTAGGTGACTTTATAGAATAAAATCAATGCTTCACGGGTGAAAATATTACCCCCAATGTTGGAAATGTTGGATGTGCAAAGCAGGTCTCTCTGCCACATTCTGCCACAGTGTTACTATTTCTAAAATACTGGAGATGAGAAGCCACTTTCAGGCTAAAATTAAAAGACATACTGGTTTTGTTTTGGAAAAATCGATTCATCAATATGTTTTTTTCCATGGCTATAAAAAGTATTTGAAAATAAAGTAGTAAAAAATCTTGGTATGTATTTTTTCCTTGGATAATGAGGTGCTCATTCAAATCCTCTTGGAAAAGATTATTTTGTGCTCTGGTCAAGGTGGCCTACTTTCTTTTTGTGTTGAAGGGATTTGAAATTAGAAGTTATTTGTATTTTCCCAGGGAGTGTCCACTTTGGGAAGAAAGAAAATTATATGCCTGAAGAACATGGTTGGCCAATTCATTCTTGTTTATGTCTGTGCTACACCTAAAAGGAAATACATAGATTCAAGTTTCCTTTTGTTCTGGGAAATATAGTGTCCCATTTTGTTTTATGATAGAATGATATTCTTTCCCCTGTATTAGTGTATTCAAAGGTGAATTCTTTGAGCATGAATTCTTTTGTCTTGAATTCTTTGAGTTCACAATCTGGACCAAACCACATACATGTGTAAGAAATGGAGGCAAGAAAGAAAATCAGGAGTCTTTCCTTACGAGAAGGTTTCAATAAATATATGAATTTTTCCTCCTTTGAAAGATTGCTTGAACACATTTCAATTCTTCTAAAGTGTTCATTATGGGAAATAGTCTACCAAAATAAATTCTTCCTTCTGAAATTGTTTTATATTCATATGGACTTGTTCCTATGTCCTGCTTGGGAAAACTAGTGTCTCAGCCACCTGAGATATTATATAGCTGGGAACTGTCATCAAGAAGAATGTGTAATCGCAATTATCCTTAGATGAAAAGGAATTTGCAATGGACACAAAATACGTTGATTTGTAAAGTACAGATAGTTGGGTCAAAGAGGAATCTTTAAAACCTGGTGTTGGCAGAAGTATTTCATTCATTTGTGCTAGGTGCCCTCTCCTGGTCACTGTGAGTAATGTTCAGGAGTCTATTCTTTCTAGATTCCACTTTGCTTTGAAACATGACGTGTGCATCCACACATGTACTTCATGCTGGACTTCCTATTTGAGGAAAGAAATCTGAAGATAAGTGACTTTTAACTTTATAGGAGTTGAAGTCTTATTTCCTTCCCTCACCCTAGCACTTTTGATCATCATGCAGTATTTGATTAGCTTGTGTGGTGGGATGATACTTTGTTATCTGCTATGTTCTTCTCTTTTTCTCATGACTTCACCATCAATCCAAGGGGAGCCTGCATTTGGCCTGTTTGAACATGACAGGAGTGACATATGGAACAGGAATCCAGCCCAGAACCTGAGCAGATAAGGAAGTGAACATCTTTCTCCTCTCCCATGTTCGCTCATACCACAACAGAGTGTGTGCAAGCCCCAGGAGCATCAAACCCCAGGGAAAGAGGAGCAGCCCAATGTGATTGAGTATTAAACCTAAATAGCTGTGAAATCAGTGAATTTTACTTTAAGTTTTGAGCATCAGGTAGAACGGGGGTCTCAGAACCAGAAATTATATGAAATTTATTCCTGAAAAATTCTATCTTTTATACCTGTGTAAAAACTGTGATTGAATTAGGGACTCTTATGCCTAATGAGCTTAGCATATCAGAGTTGGTAGTGACCCCTAGCCCAGTTTCTAGTCTGGGATATACTTGAACTTTCAATCTCTTTTGAGAGATCAGGTAAGTGTATTTCCCCAGACAAAGAACAGGCTTGCTTATTGTTTGCTTAAAAGCAATGGATTCCCCAAGATCAGCAGTCTTTAGCTGTGATGCAAACTCACTCTGTGCTTGAATCCATCTGAGCATATTGGGTCATGCTAGTAGGACTTGGGCAATGGGAACCAACGTGAATGTGCTGATGCTTATGCCACCTCCTGCGCTGTGAGTAAGAGAGTTCTGTGTTTCTGATCCAGGAGTCTCATGTCTTCAGCCAGCACCCATGAAACAGAAATAGGCTGATTTATTAGGTTGTAAGTAGGGTAAAATCAAATCCCAGACCTGACAATAGCCTCCCACCAAGTTGTAAATATTTTTTCACCGTACCATTCTACAAATAATATTTTTACCTTCTTTATATGTTAGAACCTGGGCCAATTCCAAAAGCTAATTCATTTATCTTACTGATTTATCCCACTTTGATAATACACTATTTATGGAAATCAATAAATTTAAAAATACTCAGAACATGAAAATATGTTAGTCTTATAAATAGTATATTTCTTATCAGAAAACAAAACTCTAATAAAATTTTAATAAGGCATGCTGTTCACTTTGCTCTTCCAAATAGGAGAATAGCTAAAATACAGCACAGATTTGATAATTGTCTGTTTCCTACACTAAGATTTTGAATATGTATCTATTCACTTACCACAGATAACCCTAGTGCCTACCACACTTTTCCTGGTATATAGGAGGTGCTCAGTTAGTATTTGTTAAATGAATTAATGGACAGAAATACTCTGAATTTTGTTAACTCTGTAATGATGAGCCCAAGATAATTTTTCCAGTTCCTATAAAACCGACTTCCATGAATGAATTACAAATAATGACTGGAATGGTTATAGGAAAGGGCTCATTATTTTAAGATGGGTTTCATTTTAATTGGATATATACAGTCCCAAAGATCTTTTCTTTTCCGTGCAAAAAAAATGAATTAGAAATGTAAATATAATTATGCCTAAAGTAAAAAACAGAAAATGAAGGAGAAAAAAGCTTTCTATTACGGAAAATTTCAAACATAGATGAAAGTAGAGAGGATAATGTAATGAGCCGCCAGATACCCACCACCCAGCTTCAGCAATTATCAAACATGGGCAATCTCATTCATCTGTAGCCCCAATTCCTTCACTCCTCCACTGGATTCTTTTGAAATCCATGAGAGCACATCAATTTATCCCTAAATACTTGAGAACAAACACATTTTTAAATGGAAAAAAAGAAACTTTCCAGAAAGATAGATGATTGTCATGAACTTAACATTTCTAGTGAAAGTGAAACATGGCCAAAAGTTGTATTTCACACTAAAATGTACTTTTATGTCTTTGGTATGGTCAGCTCTAACCTCCACTCAAGCAAAGAGATATTTTAAAGCTCTCCTTGCTTTTTATTGCTTTTAATTTGTATCACTGGATTTAAAAGGCATTGATGATTTAACTAGATCCAGGCTATTAATAGAAACATAAGTAAAACCATTCCAACTTCAAATAAAGTTTTCCATCAGAAGTAAGAATATTTTCCAGTTACTACCAGTTTCAGGGTAGAATTGTTAATTCTTGACTTCTATGATGGGAAGTTTAAAAATGATTATTTTTCTCTATTAAAATAGCCATATTGATTTTTTTTTTTACAACTCCTGGTGTCATAATTTGGCAGTGGAAACAATTTTGGAGAGTTATGTTAGCATACATATATATTTCATTGTGTATACGCACAGTGAAATGCCTTTGAATTGTGAGAAAATCCTGTAGTTTGCTGGCTTGTATTTAGTCAGCACACACAGGTTTAACGTACTTGCTAAAATATTAAGATACTTGCAGGTGAATAGCTGCTGTTCTAAGCGCCCTGTCTGCATCTGGCTGCATAGGTCCCTGAATCTCCTCATGATCCAGCAACTAAAAGGTTCAAATTTAGCATGGCAGAGAGCCCAGATGACCTGGTTGTAGCACTAGGCAGCCTCCAATCTGACTGACAGGTGCTCCTGCCTTAGTGATTGTTAAACATTTTGAAAAACCGCTCAAGTTTAGAAGATCTGATCAATTTGACTGGATAGAATAGATCCAGGGATTATGTAAAAGGAAGGACAAACAATGGCAGGAAAATAAGAATAGTCCCAAAGAAGCAGGATGGAGATAACTAGAAAGGTTGGCTAGAAGCTCCCTATATGCAAAAAAGAAACAGAACTTGTTCATTATTTCAAAGCTAGAAGACCAGAAGGGAAATAGATTATAAAGACAGTAATGAAAAAATCACAATAGGATTTTATAAGGAGTGCCTGTACTGAACACTACAAAGCAAGTACATGAGAACCGAGTTGACTTTGTTATAAACGATGCTGCTGGTGGGCACTGTAAAAAAAATTGTTTGTGTCATGCAATATGAATTTGCTAGGAATGATTTTGTAAGAAACTCTATCAACTTATGATGTTTCATCAACCTACCATAGTAACCAATATTTTTCATTCCTCTCCATAAAGCACACTGATTGGTGCCCACACCTTGCTGAATGTTCGTGGTGGTCAGGCTTTCCTCCAGTCAGCCAAGCTCCCAGCACTTGAGGCATATGTTGACTCATATAGTAGACAGTTGTGTTTGTTCTGAAACCTGTTTATGCCGGTTGCACTTAGAATGTTAAATGTATAAAGTATTACATAAATTAATGAAATATGAGTGAAAAAAGGGAAAATTGTTGTTTCTATGAAAATAAAGTTGAAAGCTTTTAAAAAGACTTGATAGACGTGAATCACTAAAAATTACTATTGAATTACTTGTGGGAAATTAGCGTAAAAATTGGGGGAGGGGAGAATAATTTAACTTAAGAAGGATTTTACACTCAGTTGCTTTACAAATATTTTCAAAATTTCAATCCATCTTAAAGAGTAGAAATTAGAGGGGCTGGCCCAGTGATGTAGTGGTTAAGTTTGCACGCTCCGCTTTGGCAGCCTGGGGTTCACAGGTTCAGATCGCAGGCGTGGACCCAGCACTGTTCATCAAGCCACACTGTGGCATCATCCCACATAAAACAGTGGAAGATTGGCACAAATGTTAGCTCAGTGACATTCTTCCTCAAGCAAAAAGAGCAATATTGGCAACAGATGTTAACTCAGAGCTAATCTTCTTCTTCAAATAAAAGAAATAGAAATTAGAAATTATAGATAACGCATGATGAAATGGTTTATTTTGTTAAAAAAACCAGCATGTATTCAATCATTTGACCTATTGGCTGTACATCAAAAGACTGTGAAGAAATATGCATTCATTTGCACAACAGTGAATAAATGTGTATTTGAAATAAAAAGTTAAAAGTAATTATAATTTTTATGAATAAATTTTTTAACTGTTTTTTTATTAACGACCAACTATTGATCCAGATTGCATTAGGATTTTTATTGTGTGACAATTAGAACCAACCAGAAGTTAAAACTTTAAAATATTAAATGTGATTTCTATTTTCATAAATATTCTACAGAACTATTTGTAAGACTAATAGAGTAGAATAAGAGACTTGTATAAAGTTTCCTTGTGTCTCTCTCTCATGTGCACTATTCACGTATTCAGAGTCAGAACAAGAGTCTAATTGTCTCGTCCTCACCTATGTGAGAGAAAATTCAAGAAGGTGAACTGATCCAACAAAGCATCATCATCTGTGTGTTTACTTGTTCCAGAAGATTCTTGTTGTGCACAAGGCAGCAGCACCAGCCGCTCAGAGATGGGAGTAGCCCTGGTGCTCTGGGCTCTGACTCTGGAAAATTGGAGGTGTCTGCGTCTCCCTGAGGGGCCAGCCTGTCCCTGGGGAACTCTGCCTGAGGGATGACTGCTAACACTTAGGAATGTGTAGTGCAATGAGGGGAGGGGTTGAAAACTATACACCAGGATCCAAAAGTGCAACAAAATATAGTGTCTTCATTTTTGAAAACTGATCTCAACTTGCCTTGGGAACCCTGTTCCCAGTGATGGCAGAAGAATAACTACGCTTGTCAATAAAAGGCAAGATATTCTCTTAAAATCCAAATTTCTTATCAGAGTTACTTTTCACTTTGAAAATTTTTACTCCCTTCATTTCTACCCAAACTGGCATATGGATACAAGGAGAAGCTAGCAGCCTTAGAGCACTGGGGGACGGCAGTCTCTTTCTCACCAGCCTTTGCTGAGATGCCCTCGTCTGGTTTTGTTCCTGGGAGAGCTGTGCTGATGTCTGCTGAGTTGTGGCTGGTCTTGTCTGGACTGTGCTGTGGTGTTGTGCTGGCATTCACAGGTCAGTGATCACAGATTTAGCCTTTGCTTTTATGTACAATGACCCCTGTGGCACAGGCCTCCTTGGTCTGCTGGTTCTACACATCAGAGCGCCGTTGGGAAGGTCCAGAATCTTTGCCTGCTTTCTCCACACCTCACTGCAGACTGCAGGATTCTGTGAGACAGCTCAAGGTCCCTCCCTCAGCCATTGCTATTCTGCTCATATAAGCCTTGTTGCTCCCAAACCAAACTGGGTACGAGACATTGCTAAAGGATGTAGTCTCCCCTACTGTTTTTGTGGATATAGACCACTAGCTCCAGTGTTCTTGAATCATCACTTAACCTGTTTGATATTTGTCCTGCTCTCACCCCAGGGACATGGCCCTAAGAGAGGAACTAGAATACTTGCATGTGACCACGTGCCCAACTCTCACCTTTCTTGGGTCGGCTCCACAGCAATTAGAAGAATCTCTCCTTGTTTCTATTGGATAGGGTCTTCCTTTACACCATATCTTCATTCTTTTCTTTACTATGGCCTATAATAAATATATTCAGACCCTCATGTTTTGTTCTTAATATAAAAGGAAAGTTTAGAATTTATTTTTAAAAACTTTCTGTTTCAACAAGGCCTAGATTTCAATGCTATTATTTCACAAAAGATTCAAAAGAGTGTGCTTTTAGACTCTAATCTGAGCAATGATACTTTTGATCTAGGAAATATCTAACTACTACTCCTTCCCTGGGACAATAAAACTCTGGATCTAGCCTTAATTGCTGAAGGGTAACAGTAGAAAGGGGAAAACTAAATTACTGTGAGAGAAAACACATTAAATATTATTTCTTAAATTCCTTTTAGAAATTTTTTAAATTCTTCTTTAGAAATTTAGAAATTTCTTTAGAAATTTCTTAAATTCTTCCCAGGTGAAATATCACCCTTTGCCTTCTTCAAGTCCCATTATTTCTATCTGGATACACATCTGCCCAAAGTCATTCCTTGTTCTGATCCAAGGAGTAGCAATAAAAGGTCCCTGGAAACTGGGTTCCTGGGTAAACTACAAGGGAACTGAACAAGTGAGTAATAAAAACACCAAAAGGTAAGATCTCTCCAATATCTAATACAGCTGGTGGATTCTGAAAGAGATACCAGTGACATAAGGTCTCTAGTCCTAAGACTGGGAAAACAGAGGAATACGGCCTTTGATTCTCAACATGCCTCTCCGCCCTCACCGCTGACCTGATGCATCTCTCAGAAGTGTCAAACACAAAGTAGCTTTAATAACCTCTGCTTGGCCTCCTTTGCCCATTAAAGTACAGACAGAAAGAAAACAGAGCCACAGATAGTTGTTTCCTCATATGACAGCCATTTCGTCTGGTCTTTTCCAAAGAGAAATTGACAGAAGCGCTGGTGAGCCAGCATTGTCTCAACCACACTGACACCGTGAACCCAACAAAATTATGAGGAACTTCTGCTTACATATTGTCTAACACTGAGAGAATTGCTAATAAAAGAAAGTAAAGGGACTTGAATTTTCTTAGGATAATAGCTTAGGTGACTATATACTTTATTTTCAAACTGGCAGATTTTTAAGAGTAAAAGGGAATATATTAATTAGCTCAAAACAATGGGCATTAACCAAAATGTCACAATCAAACCAGGACATATGGTTGTTCTAATAACAACACAGAAATTATGTTATGAGAGGTGGTCAACACTAACAAGAAAAAGATTTCTTCATCTTACAGATGTCCTACTCTGAGGATTAAGAAACACTTGCTGCCTTTTCTTGGGATGCCTAAGAATGACTTGTCACAGCTCCTCTAAGATGGAGCCAGATGAAGTACAGATTATATATTGCCGGGAAAAATATTAATGAACTTGAAGATACAGTAATAAAAACAATGCAAAATAAACACACAGACAAAAAGAATTTTAAAAATATATAAAATGAGCATAAAAGAGCTGTGAAAAATCTTCAAGCAGCCTAATACACACATAATTGGACTCACTGAAGGAAGAGGGAAAACAAAGAAAATATTTGAAGAAATAATGCCTGAAAATTTCCAGATTTGGTGAGAATTATAAATCAACAGGTCCAAGAAACTCAACTAACCAAACCACAAAAATTGTGATGAAAACCACACAATCATGATCATAACCTAATTGTATGAAACCTATCGTTAAAAAATAATTTTTTTAAGAGCCAGAGTCAAAAAGAAACTTTACCTACAAAGGAAAAAAAAAAAGAGAATTACATCAGATTTCTTAATGAAACAATGCAAGTGAGAAGACAGTGGAACATCTTTGAAATACTGAAAGAAAAAAATTATCAATTTAGGATTCTATACACAGTCAAAATAATTTTCAAAAAATGAAGGCGAAATAAAAACTTTCTAAGACATACAAAAACTGAAAGAATTAGTCACCAAAAGACCTGGATTATATGAATCTTAAAAGAGCTCCCTCAGAAAATAAGAAAATAATGGCAATGGAAATATGGATATACACAAAAGAAGAGCACCAAAAAAGGTGCAAATACAAGTGATCAAATATATATTTTTTCTTATTATTTAAATCTCTTTAAAACATAATGACTATTTAAACAACAATATATGTGCAAGAAAAATGTGTGACTACAACAGTATAAAGGCCACAGGGAGAAATGAAGTATTTTATTATAAGGTTATTAAACTATCCACAAAGTGGTATAATATCACTTGACAGTAGAATGTGATAAGTTAAAGGCATATACTATAAACCTGAAAGAAACAACTAGATTAATAAAACAAAAAGTCATAAGTAATAAGCAAAAAAAGGAGATTAAAACTGGAAGCATAAAAATAATTCTAAAGAAGGCAGAAAAATACTAAAACAACAAAAAAATATGACTACAAAGAAACAAAAGCATATTATCAACTCAATAGACACAGAAAAGGGATTTGCAAAATCCAGTATCCATTCATGAATAAAAAGAAAACAGAAACCCAAAACTCTCAGCAGACAAGGTATAGAAGGAAAACAATCTGAGAAAGGGGATTTACAAAAAAAAAAAAAAAAAGCCATACAGCTAATATCTTACTTAATGGTGAAATACTGAATGTTTCCTCAAGGATCTGGAATAAGACAAGGGTGTCTACCTTCACCACGTCTATTCACCATTATACTAGAGGATCTAGCCAGTGCAACAAAGCAAGAAAAATAAAGGCATCCAGTATGAAAAGGAAGAAACAAAACTGTATTCACAGATGACAAGGTTGTCTTTCTGGAAAATCTATTGGAATCTACAAAAAAGTTCGTAGAACTAATAAATAAGTTTAAGAAGGCTGTAGGATATTGAATCAGTATACAGAAATCAATTGTATTTCTATATAATAGCAACAATCAATCAGCAATTGAAAGTAAAAAATAATATCGTTTCCAATATTCTTGGATAATATGCAACAGGGATAAATCTGACAACAGATATGCAAGTCTCGTACCCTGGAAACTATAAAATCATGTTGAGAGAGATTAAATAAGGCCTAAATTAATGAAGAGACATTGCTTATTCATAGGTCAGAATATGTTAAGATATTGTTAAGATGTTAATTCTCCTCAATTGATCAATAGGTTCCACTCAGTCTAAAAAAAAAAAAACAAAAGAAAATCTCAGCAGGCTATTTTGTAGAAATTTAAAAACTCATTCTAAAATTCATATGGAAATGAAAAGAGACAAAATAGGCCCAACAATTTTGAAAAAGAACAAATTCAAGTGACCAACACCACCTGATTTGAAGATTTATAAAGCTGCAGTAAATAAGGCAATATGGTATTGATTTAAAGATAGAAAAATTGATGAATGGAACAGAGGAGAGAGTCCAGAAATAGACCCACACATATATGTCAATTGATTTTCAGCAAGATGCAAAGGCAATTCAGTGAAGAAAGGATGCTCTTTTCAATGGATGGTACTGGGACAAATGGCTATCCATATACAAACAAATAAGTTTTAATCCATATCTCACACTACATACAAAAATTAACTCAAATTTAAGATCTAGAACTACAAAATTTCCAGACAAAAACACAGGAGAAAGACTTTTGACCTTGGTTTAGGCAAATTTGTCTCATATACAACACCAAAAGCAGGACCCACACACAAAAAATCTGATAAATTGGACTCCAACAAAATTAAATCTTATGCTCTTCAAAAGATCCTTTTAAGAGAATTAAGACAAGTCAGAAACCAGGAAACATAGTTGTAAACCATATATCTGATAAAGGGCTTGTATCCAAAAAATGTAAAGAACTCTCAAGATTAAAAAACAGGTAAACAATCAAAAATTTTAAATGGGAAAAATATTTTAGCAGACTTTTCATCAAAAAGATCTATGAATAGCAAATAAGCACCTGCCTGAACAGATGTTAAAAATCATTAACCGTTAGAGAAATGCCAGCAAAACCACAATGAGGTACAACTACACACCTATTAGAGTGGCTAGAATTAAAGGACTAATCATATCATATGTTGGCAAAGGTATGGAGGAAATTTAACTCTCGTATGATGCTGTTAGTGGCAGAAAAGAGCACAACTACTTTGGAAAGCAATTTGAGCATCTCTTAAAAAGTTAAATATACACCTATCATATGATCCAGGCTTTCCACTCCTAGGCATTTATTCAAGAGAAAGGAAAGCATATGTCCATACAAAGACTTACAGACAAATGTTCATGGCAGCTTTATTTATAATAGTCAAAAACTGGAAATAACCCAAATATTCATCAACAGGTGAATAGATTAGGAAAATTTGGTGTACCTATGTAATGGAATAATCCTCAGCAATATAAAGAACTGAACTAACGAACACACCAATATGGGTGAATCTCAAAATCACTATGTTGAGCGAAAGAAGACAAGAGAGAGTACAAAAGAGAGTACATATTCCATTTATATAAAATTCTATAAGATGCCAAGTAATCTATAGCATCAGAAGGTTATCAGTGGTCATCTGAGAATGGGAGGTTCAGGTAGGAGATGCAGGAAGGAGAGATACCAAGGGGCACAAGGAAACTTTTAGAGGTGATGAACAGGTTCACTATCTTGATTATGTATTGGTTTCATGTGTATATTCATGTGTGATGCATCATTACAACAAAGCCTGCTTCTTGACTCTGGCTTACTAAAACCCCCCAAGCTGCCAATCCTTAAGGAGGAGGAGGAGGGGAGAAAAAAGATTCTCTCTTACTACACAAGTATTAAAAACATTCTATTTATGCATTTTCTCTTAATCTGTCTTTTGATAAGGTTGAGAGTAGCTAATTTCTTCTTTCAACTTTCTATTAGACAGCCAAATAATTCTAATTCTCCAGACTTTTCTTTAGAGAATTCCAGCATAGGTTGTGTTCACTTCTCTGTAGGTTCTCGATCTCCCAAATAAGAGGTCTTTTGAAAGAGGTTGTTTGCTAACATCAAGTTTGGAAACTACTAACCTATAAAACATTGAGCATATTTTAGCTGATGTATCTAATATATGAGCCACCTCATAAAATTTAGTGAATTGTTAAACGTTTCTGTGAGCTATACTTTGTAACTTTAATTTTTAAAACTATACAGAAAGTGCAACTTATGGGGAAAATCCAAGCACTATATGTCTATGACCATAACAGCATCACTGTAATCAGCCTCCAGAAAATGGACATTAAGAAGCAGAGAAGAGGATCTGGGTTTTAGCTTGATTAGTGATAAAACTAGGGAGAATGCATTCAAGTACTTGATTGATTCCATACGCTTCCTTCAGCTAGTACTCAAGATGATTACTCTGGAACTCTGGATGCATGAATTGTCTGTTCTGCCTTCCCTCTTTGCACATCCACCAACCCCCCAATTTTAATCTTTTTTTATTATTATTATTTTTTTTTTTTGAGGAAGATTAGCCCTGAGCTAACTGCTGCCAATCCTCCTCTTTTTGCTGAGGAAGACTGACCCTGAGCTAACATCCATGCCCATCTTCCTCTGCTTTATATGTGGGACGCCTGCCACAGCATGGCTTGCTCAGCGGTGCCACGTGTGCACCTGGGATCCGAACCGGCGAACCCCGGGCCGCTGAAGCTGAACGTGCGCACTTAACCACTGCGCCACCAGGCCGGCCCCTCCCCCAATTGTAATAAAAATGAAATTTATTTCTTTTCCTCTCATACTACCAGATGCTAGAAAAACGTCATCTTGCTACCCCAAATGATTTTATCAGGGGCTAGGAGTTTATGCTTATTTTTAAATTGGAATCTAAAAATTCAATTTTCAAACCCACAATATATTAAGGCCTATTAGGTCTAATTTATCATGCTAAGTATTATTAGGTAAACAAGTAAATATAAAGAGCGATCTTTGCCATCAAAGAGTATGAAATGTAGCTGGAGGTAAGGAGCAAAAGTTTTAAATGAGAGAAATTAAATAGAATAAAAATTTAAAATAACTACTCATTACAAATGGAAGAGGTATCTTTCACAAGGCAGCACATGGTTAAGTGTCCAGTGAACATTCCAGACAATGGTTGCCATGGGAAATCAGAGGTTCATCAGAATCTGGGCTAGTTGGAGAAGGTTTTCTTCAAAGAAGTAGGACTGATGTTTGTTCTTGCAAGGTTGTATAACATGCACCAAATGTTTGGCTAGACATAGGAAACACACAATTGCTTTTAATAAATCGTTGGGCTGATGTTCTTTGTTCGGAGAGTCAATATGTTCAGGGGATGCACTCTGCCAGTAAAAAGTTAGTCCCTTTAGATGATGATGCTGACAACCCTGCCAGCAGGGTTGCCCTTCTCCCAGGCCAAATGCACAGTGTGACTGAAGTCTGAAGGGGTCAGTCAGAAACAGCCACTTGTCAGAACTGAGATGTGTTTGTGGAACTGTGTGTTGAAGCACCTGTGCCACCCATGTCTGGGCGTAGTTACTAGTCCTTCATTTTCCCATGTGGTAGACTTGTTCACAGATGTTACTGGAGGGAAAGAAAATGTTCAGTGTTTATGCAGCAAATCTGCTCTGAAGAAACCATTATGCTCAACTGAGGAAATGCCATAGTTATTTTGGTATTCCTTTAATTTTGGAAGTCTGTATTATTTGCAGGGCTGACCAAAAGCCTTCTTAAAAAAATCCACAAATAAACATCAAATTCCTGTTTAATATGGTGGATGTTATTGGTTTTTGAAATACAAAAGAACAGTCAGTCACTCTTGCACCTACCCAAGAAGCTTGAGGACTGGAGCCTGCCCCATGGCCGAGTGGTTAAGTTCACGTGCTCCACTTCAGTGGCCCAGGATTCACCAGTTCGGATCCCAGGCACAAACCTACACACTGTTCATCAACCATGCTGTGGCGGCATCCCACATAGAAGAACTAGAATGACTTATGACTAAGATATACAACTGTGTACCAGGACTTTGGGGAGAAAAAAATAAAAAGAGGAAGACTGGCAACTGATATAAGCTCAGGGGCAATCAAAAAAAAAAAAAAAAAGGACTTTCTAATATGGACAACCAGAAATTTCATGACATAAGCCTTACTTCTGAATTGGAACTTATAACTCAAAAAGTCAGCTCTGTAAGAAAGCCCTTTCTATTCTTAATATTTCTGAAAGGGGTAGCAAAGAGCGGACAAAGATAAAATAAAGCTAAGAGGATGTTTCCAATAAATCTCTCATCATCCATCAAGAAATTTCCACCTCAAAAAATTATCTCTAGCTCTTTTTAACTGAAGCTTTTCCTGAGCTGGATAAATAGAGGAGAATGCATTGGCTTCTTTACCTTTCTTAATGCCTAAAAAAATGTTTACTGTCTCTCAGGAAACAAATAGAAAAAATAGTAATTTATAATTTTTTTCACAGATGTGGAACCTGTGTCAATTGGCAACTTGAAGTAATTCCAGAATTAATTGGGGTCACCTGTACCTTGATTAGTTTAAGGTAAAGTTGATAGAAATCCCTCTCTAGGAATTCTTACTTGGGAGTAAGTTGGAGTAATGGCAGGCAAGGGAGTATTTTTTGTCTTGGTTACATCTGATCTTAAATTTCTACTTGTATTGATTCTCCAATCTCCACTCTTTATTCCACCTACAGTGTGACATGAACTCATACTCCCCTAAATACCACTGACCCAAGGCTATGTGGGGAGAATTTCCTGAGGATTTGGAACAAGGGGTATGGGTGGGATGGGGTGGAACACTCCACACTGAATTTTAGATATTCGTGTTTGTAAAAACACTCCAGACGTTTCTATTGTTACCGGTGAGGAGTACTTTGTCATGGCATGTAGAGGCGGGGTTGCCCTTGCGCTTGCGCTGTTGTTTGACATGCCACCTCATGTGTTGCATGTATCATTAGCATGCTAGCTCTCCACCCCAGGTGTGATTTTGACTATGCTAATGTACTAGGGTCACCTTCAGACAACTCCTGGGTGCTAGGGCGCATGTGTAAGCCAAGAAAAGTCCCGAAGCTTCGGAATGTGGGTCTTGGTGGTCTCTGTCTGATTGTCTTAGCTTTCCAGGGGCCTTGTGGATGACCCTATCTCATTAGGCCGATTCCTGTCTCACTATGATCAACAGACCCTCTTTTTAAATAAGGACTTAGCCTCTCCCAACACTGCAGCTTTCACCCTCACCCTGCAGATCTCCTTGCCCCTTCTTTAAAGTTATACTGACCCCCAAATTCAGGATTCCTATAGATCAGTCTTCTCTCAAACTCACTTCAGACCAGTGCTATCCAATAGAACTTTCTGTGATGATGGAAATGTTCTATAATCTGCGATATACAATATGGTAGCCACATGTGGCTATTGAGCACTTGAATTAAATGTCACATTTAGTTTTAGTTAATTTATACTTACATTCAATAGCTACATGTGGCTAGTAGTTATTAAATTGAATAGCACAGCTCCAGACCATCCAAAATTGACCAAGAGGCCACTTTTTCCAAATTGGACAGACTTACGAAAGTGTATTTCTCAACAGAGATATGTAAAAAAAGGAATAAACAGGAATATAAAAAACAGAAATAGCTTCTTTTTCTTTCCACTTGCTAAATATCTAATACAGTCTGTGTCTGTGTGCATGAAACTTAGCCATAAAAATATTGAAAAAGGGGGGAAAAAACAGCCTTCGATTTAGCCTTTAGTATTCTATTGCCCCAGAATGCATCTCTCAAATACATCCTTTTGAACATATGCTTATACATTCATTTAATGCTAGTGTCTAAATATAAATTAGCAAGTCATGATTCTGTGTTGAAATACCTGACAAATAACTTCTTAGGGTAGCCAAACAATTTAATATCTCTAAGTCATGGTTTTAAAGTATATAATTTGTGTGTCTAATTTTTAGGATACTCTCCAGTTATATATTTTTTCTTACGTCTGTTGCCTCTAAGAAAGTTTGGCATTCTACGTAGTGGGATCATGTGTTTGATTTTCAGCTTAATATTCTTCCCTCTCGAAGAATTGAATGTGCTTCTGCTGATGTGGTGTCGAGCATCTAATTGTTATTTCTTTGGGTATAAACACTAAGCTCTGGAGCACTGCGATTCTTTTGAAGAAATATTACTCATCCCAAGAGTGTCGATTTTGTTTTACAGTATATATTTGCCTTCTACATTCCTTCTTTTAAAATGTTTATTACAAATGTTAATCTTAAACAGATGGGTTTTGTTTTTGTGATTGAGTGTGCATTCAATGGATGCTGAGAACACTCCCTTCACAAGAAGACCGTTTACTTTGAGCCAAAGCCTGACATATTTCCTTGCTGAAACACTCCCTTGCTTAGCTATTTGCTTGTTTTAACTTTGCATTTCTTCTACATTTGGCACCGAATCATTCAGGTGTTTCACATAGAAATTTCACATTTCTGTATGTAAATATCGGAGAAGAATGATACATTCGGGAGCATTTCCTGTTGTGATTAGCACTGCACCCTCCAGGTGTGCCTTCCTCCCTGCTGGGGAGCAGTGCAGCTGTTTTCCTTCTCTTGGGCAAAAAGAGTTCTGCAAAAGAAACATTTGTTAGCCGACTAGCAATTTATTTCCCATTAATTCATCACCGCTAAGTAAAATCCCTATTTTTATCCAGTCAATAGTAGTTTCCAGTCTTAGCATCTTATCTTTTAAACTTTCAATCATAATGGTTAGCTGAAATCTTTTTTTGGTCACCCATAATGTATAATAATTGGCTTTTAAAGTCACAGATATCTTTATTACATACTTTACTTATAAAAGTAAATCACATGAATTAAAATATGGACTAAAGCAAAAACTAACCCACAATCCACCACTCTAACGCAATCACTATTTTATTTCATTTCATATGCATGTTTTCACATAGTTATAATAGTGATGTCCATATACTTTAGTATCCTACTTTGTAATTAATTAACATTTTATTATAAGATTTTTCCATATTGTGACAGTCTCCTCAACCCTCTTCTTTGATAACCATTATTTCAATGGCTACATATTATTTCATTTAGGTGTCACACTATAATTTAGAAAAGCTCCTATTGGTGAACATTTGGAATGCATCTGATATTTGTTTGATAAGACCGTTAGGAGCATCTTTGTGCTTATAGCTTTTTAAGTATTTTGTTTAACCTAATAGTGGAATTATTTATCTATTTATAGATAATCTATTAATTTTCCCAAATCTATATCTAATAGAGTCTATCTATCTACATCAATTTATTATTGATTTACTGCAATAGGTAAATTTTGAAACCCTAGCATCAGGCAGGACTACAGCCAATTAATATAATGGAAAGAGACAATTTTCTACAATGTTAAGTGTACTAATTAATTTAATCAAAATACCCTTTTTGAGCACTAACTATGTCAAGTACTATTCCTGATATGCTATAAAGACAACAATGACCAAGGGAGACACCATCCTTGTCTTGATGAAGCTTTCCTTATGATAGGTGGTTCCGCCAGTCTACAGAGTGACCAGTACTTTGAATGGGGAAATAGACGTCTTTTGGAAACACAATGATGAGGCTCAACCTCCTAATCCCGGGGCCTTGTAGGGCTTCCTAGGGGGAGTAACATTAAAATAAACCCTAAAGAATAAGGAACTAGTCAGCAAAAATGTAGGGTGGCATAGGGAAGGAGGGTAAGTTCCCTTCAGGCAGAGCTAATGGCATGTGAAAGACCACGAAGCAAGGAAGCACACGTGGTGGACAAAAAACTGAATGAATATATAGTGTGCCTGGAGAGGGGATTGTGTGTAGGAATATTTGAACATTTCTTTTTCATTTTGCTTAGCATTCATCAACAATCATATTTAATTCTTGCTTTACGTATTGAGTTCACAATCCGAGCTTCCTTTCTAACACAGTCATCCTATTCTAACAGAAGGCAATGTATGAAAGGGCCAGTTAAACTGCATCCTTGCCAGCATCAGATGGTATCATTTAGGTTATTTTAATAAAGGAGAGTAAAAAAGATATTATTTTTGTTTATAACTATCATTTCAAGGTCGATGGAGTGATTCGACGGACACTCCCAAGGGAAGCCTCTTTTCAAGAGCTCGCCTGTATTCTTTTCCCCAAGACTGAAACTCCTATTATTTTTCTCTCTTTTGGCTTAAGGTATTGAAAGCTTCTGTCAATTTGTAAATTTACTATTGAAAAGATTACATATTCTATTCCCTTCAGACAGGAGCATTTTATAATAATCTTTTCGTGTTCGTTAGCAAAGAGCTATGTCTTTAAAGAATGGATCACAGCAGAGTTAAATTTTGATCGTGGATTTTGAGAAAGAAACAGTCCCTAAAAAGAATTTCTCCTTGGAAAGTGAAAACTTAGGTGTGGGTATTAGACTCATGGAAGACTTGGAAAGCAGGCGTGGAGAATGGAAAAAAGGTAGTACCCCCCAAAAGATGATGAAATGGCTCCAAATCACACCCTGTTCACAAATTTTCCTGGGCCTAGCCCTGTCCACAGTAGCCATGTTAGAGGAAAGTGGAAAATACCTTTGAAATGTAACTTCTTTTAAACGTAAATGTAAGACCTTTTTTGTTGCACGGCCAACTTCTCAGTGTAAAGTAGACCAACAGAATCATGGTTCCTTTATACTCTGGCTCTTAGGCCATGCATTAGCAGGCACACTCTGTACCTTAGGGAGTCAGGAAGAGTTGCACTAGGTCAGGAGGACAGTGATTAATGCAGCTGTTGGCACTAAAATTAGGTGGAGTGATTTAATTTGAATTTGGTCATAGCAATCATCATAACTAATATTTCCAGTCCTCTCGTCTGGCCCTTGCAGTTCACTGTTTAAGCACTGTGGCAGTCATTTGGCGATTATAAACGTTCTGATTCTCCTCTTTCTGGGCATGTGGTAGTTACTTTCATTCCCCGCCTTCCTTAAAGTTGTGGCTTACTTTGGCCAGTGGGATGGGAATGAAGGTGATGTGTGTCTCTTTCAGATGAAAGCATTAGCCAGTGGAAGATAGGATCAAACGAACTTGCTTTAAACCATACCCACGCAATAGCCATTGGGAATGTGGAGCTATGAGGACTATTGACTGAAGAATAAATTCTCATAATCACAGCAAGAAGAAAAATGGACAATTACAAATCAGTATTTCTCTGGCTACAATCCACATGCTTTGTGGAAAAGCCAGCAACCCTCAAATTCTTCCAAAGTAGTCCCAAAAGTTCCCAGGAAACTCTTGCTGTGCTCTGTAGCCAAATCTTTTGGCTGCATTATACCATCTGTGATCTTCTCTGCTGCTCCAAATCTCCATGGCAATGGCAATGAACAAAGTAGCCACTCTTTCAACAATGCACACCAGTGGTGTTCCTGCCACAATACTGCAATTACTGAGCCAAAATGGCAGCACCATTTGCCAAGGGCAATGGCACCTAAACCAAAGCTTTGACTGTTGCAGGTAAGACAAACGCCCCCTCACATTGTCATGGAAGCTTCTAGCATCAATATAGCAATGCCATGTAGTCTCAAAAATCTTGTTTATGTTAGTTTTTATTCATTTTTTCATTCCAGGCCTCTTTGTCTCTGAGCTCAAATATGAGATCATCGCAGCTAGACAAGAGCAACAGGCAGAAATGAGGCTATGCTCAGATTCATCTTTACCCTCTGTCTTGGCAGTGAGTACTCCATATAAAACAATGCATCGAAAAGATTCATTCTTCTTTTCAGATAATTTCTCTGCCTGGAGTCTCCTCAGGCCCTTTTGAACAGAGAGACTTGATGGACCCAGCCTATCTGTTCTCCAGACTGGTCTTAGAGTGATCATTGGTTAGGCCTAAGTTGGGTACTCACCTGCAAATACTTTTCAAGCTTGCTGAGTTTCATTGGTGGTATTGACAAGAATGTTGTGGATCAGTCTAAGAAGACACTGAACTAAATAGAATTGAATTAGAGTGAAATGAAGGAAAAGAAAATAATTATAGTGTGGAGCCACTGTAGAATTTCTTTACAAAGTAAATTCTATTGGGGAAAAGAACATCATTAGAAAGAGGATGTTATCACAGTGGAAACTAAACATCTGCACTTGTTTCTAAAGGACAATAATTGAGGCTTTTTAAAAAAATCACTATTATGCAAAGACAGCTACAACCCCAATGAGCCAGCTGACTAATGAGGGTGGCAGAAACTACTTGTCTCCCAAATGCATTCTTCGCATCTTTCTTTAATAATAAAACTTGAGTTTTACCTGGACACACGGTCCTTAAAGGCATACATTGCTCTTAATGAGAGAGATACCCCTTCCATTTCTTCTTTCCCTCTTCTGACTGGTTGGAAGAGAGATACAATAGTGGGAACTTGAACAGCCACCTTGAGACCCTGAGATGGAAGCCACATGATGGTAAAGCAACAAAATATAAGAAGCTTGAGTCCCTGACACAATAAAACTGCCTATCTGTCTTGGGCTATTTTCACTCAGACTGTTAAATGAGACATAAATAAATTTCTATCTACTTTAAGCCGCTGTTATTTTGTTTTTTATGGAAGATAAGATTATAACATAACTAATACAATGAGAAAATTGAAACAGTAAAAAGAAAAGTGCCAAAGATTTGGCCAACCTGGACAGATCAGAGTTCTTTTAAGGTAAAATACACTTAAGGTAAGACAAAGAAATTCAAAATGCATTGCTGACAAAGTTACGCCCACCAGTCTTTGTTCAATATAAGGAGAAGCCAGTGTGAGGTTTTTCCAAAATAATACACATTAGTTAATTTACTGTAATTCTGCAGCACATATCCTCAGCATTGAACATCAAAGATGCCTTTAAATGCCAATAAGTTTCAACAGCTAACTTTACTTTATGAGCTCCACCATGGAAAACCACGTGTTCTTTCATTCCTCAGAATAGTTTCATTAGAAGATTAAGACAATAGAAGAAATATTTCAGCATCTTTTGCCTCTCTCCATTCTCCTATTCCCCACTTCTATGCCAGAGGTTAAAAACCAAATTGCTACAATCCTGAGAATAAACTCCTTTTCCAGCAGCGCATGAGTGAATATTCTTTACTCCTAGAAGACTTTCAACCAGAGAATTACCATCTGCCAGGTCCAGTGACTCTCTGTAGGCCACGGGCTGTAAGAGATAGGATCTGCCTGTAGGCTGATTGAGTGTAAGCCCAGTCCTGAATGGATCAGCTGAGTTCATGTAATAGATAAGAACTGTTTGGTTGTCCATAATAGAAAACATGACAAACAGTGACTTAAATCATAATGATATTTGTTACCCCATTAAAAAAAGATGTCTAGAACTAGGAGGTCCCAAGATTCATTAACTTCGGTGGCCTAATGACATCGCCAAATAGCTAGATGCTTTCCATTCTTCTACTTTGCTGTTCTCAACTCGTGGGGATACAAGGTGGCTGACACAACCCCACACTCACATCCTTTTTCAATCCTACTCAAAAACAGGAAGCTGGAGGAAAGGACAGGAAGTAGCTTTCTCCTTGCACACCTCTGTGCAAATCAAGGAGGAAAATTATTGCCAAAAGCCCTCTCATACCCTGCTCCTCAAATTGTGGTCCTCAGACCACAGCATGGTCCATGATCTGGGAACTTAACAAAATTCAATTTCCCAAGCCCATCCTGATTACTGCTTCAGATTCTACATTTTAACAAGATTCCCGGGTGATTTGCATACACAGTAAAGTTTGAGAAGTACTATTCTAATAAATTTTTTCTTATATCTTTTTAGCCAGAACTTGGTGACACAATTATCCCCTGGTGAAAGGCAAAATGGGGAAGTCATCTTCCTTTTTTAGCCTCTTTAGTGAGAAACAGGAAAGGGCAAATGAAGTAGGGAATGGCTGTTTGTGGGACAACTCCCAGGATCTGCCACAGTATTTCTCCGGGGACAGAGTCGTACAGAACACCATGCTCCCTGCAGTTCAGGGTGACCCACTGTGGCTCTCCGAGTTCATGTAGCTTATGAAACCTGCCCAGAGGATGAAACACTGGCCTCATCAGGAGTATTTTTAACAGGAGGGTGAGACTTTATTCATGTGATTTTGGAAAGGTTTCTTATTTTTGTAATCTTGAGGTTTAAGAGTGCTGTCTAACCCATGGGAATTCAAAGGAAAAACATTAAATCTAGCATAATTGAAGGGAAGGTAAAAAACTAAAATAACAGATTTCTTTTCAGTTCTGGTTGGTATGAAATAGTTTTCCACTAGAGCAGTTAATAAAATCTACTTTCATGCACATCCTTTTCTCTGCTATGCATTAGTTTTATGGCCTTATTGAAAATATATTAAGAGGGTTGTTTATAAATAGGAAATAACTGGGTTAGAGGATTTTAGTCTAATTTTTAAAATGAGAATTGTTCTGTTTCAAGGTTGAGCCATTAATAAGCTTAGCCTTCTTAAGTGTTTCATAAAGTAAAATTCTAACGAGTTTTCCAATCACACAAAGTAATAAAACACAAGGATAAAATGGCATACAGAAAAAATAATAAAATAAAGGAAAAATGTGGGAGACTTCTCAATCTTGGGGTAAGGACTTTGTAAACTCCAATTTAAGCCAATTTTAGTTTGACCTCCTGGTGATTATGTGTTAATTTCAATGTGGTAGTGTGGAAACAATAGACATTTTTTGTCTCAAAATACGTCTACACACTTATTTGAAGCATCCTAAATCAGTGATCTTTCCCACTGGTTGTTTAAAGGGCATTTTGAGAATTGATTTTGGGTTACATTCCCATCTCTTCCCAACTAAATCTTTATTTTGTTTAATTCCATGGAAAATGCATGTTCCCAATGAATATATCTCACTGTTGCCTTACCTGTTTGATATGATAGAATAAATTGGGTGTAACTCCAGAGAAACAGAAAGCTTTGTAAGGAAAAAGCAGAGAAGTCTTCAGTATAGAGATGGCTATTTGACTTCAGACATGCTGCAGACACGTTCAAGAGTGTGTCCTTAAATCGAAAGTGCAAATGAGTCAGTGGTCGTGTACAGGCGAGCAAAGAATTGGAAGACAGGTCACTCCTTACAAAGCTTGGCATGTTTTAGGTGCACATAGTTCTCATTGAATTGGCTGGGAGGCCCCTACAGAGATCTGCTGGCAGACCGTGGTGCCCACTAAAACAACTGTGACTTTCAATAAAAATTCATGCCATGGGTGCCAAAGCAAACTTGTGAAAATTGTCCACTTTCAGGCAACCCGGACAAAAACCTTAGGAGGGCTGAAGTCACTATTTAAAAGGCTCTCTATAAGAGCCAAGGGAAATGTATCCTTGATTTATTCGAATACAGGTTCTTGCAAATGGCAAAGCCACAGTAGGCCAAATTTGCATTTCATACCTGGAGCCTGGATTTGGCTCAACCTAATCTGGCCAGTGAAAACAATGAGGCTCCTTGGTGCTTGTTCTCTGAGATGCTAAAAGGAGATTTCAGGAATGTCGTGAAACTGGATCTTAAATTTAAAGATTTGGTGATTAATTGGGGGTTTGGGGGAGTCCTGTTTTTATTTTTTCACGTAGACTGTGTTCATTGAATTAAAAGGAAAATAATATTTTCAACAAAGGGAAAAAGCAAGTTCAATTACGAAACTACAAGCCTTAAGAAAATATATTTTTTCTCTTCTGGTATTTGAATTTCAGATTCTCGTCAAATGTGACTTGTATCCAGCCTGCTTAGTGGTAAATCAGAATGTCACCACTTGACCTTGGCAAAGTTACCTGGTAATGAGGATGAAAGGTGTATGGAACAATTTGTGTCTATCTGAGTCACAGAGTTTTCCTTCAACAGCACAAATGTGTCATCTGTTTTGTCATGGCCCGTCTTGAGCAATAGAAGCTGCAGTGGCCATAGAGAGAAATGGGAAGGGCACCAGCCTGCAGGTCAGGAGGCAATATTCACACATAGGTATATATTTGTAAATGCATAGACTTTCTGGAAGGATTTTCAAGAAACTAGTAATAGAGGTTGCTCCTGGAGTAGTCTGGAGTGGGAACCTGGTGAGTCGGGGTGGAAAAAGAGTTTTTTGTATGTAGACCATTTTTCCATTTCGTACTGCATATATATGTATATATTGCCCAATCAAGAAAATGAATATAATATCAAGAGACAGAGTGAGAAAGACCATATTTTTTATTGGCTCTGCATTAAACTGGATAGATAATTTTCTCCCTCTGCACCATAGATAACTCTTTTCCGAAATAAAGTGGGATAGAGTTTAGACTACAGAAATAGCTAATATTTCTTAAAGCAGGGACTCAATTATAGAAAATAATGTTTTCCGTTCTGAGTCTGATGTGGGAAAAGCAATATATTGTTAATAATAACAATATAAGCCAGAAGCAGTATCTTGTAGCCAAAAAGTTCAAACGTCAATGGTTGTGTATTGAGCAGCTGCTCTGAGAAGGAGCACTAGGGAAGTGAGAGGGGAAAGAAGTTCCTGAGGTGGAAGCTATGGGGAACAGGCAAGCATGGCGATTAAGGGCTCAGAGGACATAGCATCAGGGCACATTCAAGGGCAGAACTTGGTTAAGACTATGTTTGCCTGTCTGGGATCATCACTTCACAAGAGCTTCTGCCAGCCTTTGCTTTATCTAGAAGCAAACTTTGGTGTGGCTGCCCTTGACCAGCTCAGTTGACCTTGTCTTAGTATTTTCCTGTAACTGGGCTGTGGCTTCATACCTTAGATTAAGTACTTGCCCACACTTCAGACAGGAACAAGCTTTATTCCCACCTACTCTAATTCCATTACAGCTTTCACAGGGGACGACTAGGTTTAGTTCTCTGTTCTTGCACCTTCTCTAGCTGGCTTTTGCATTGTAGAAGTGTTTTCACCCTTAGTCACATATGACTGAACGTCTGCCACTTAGCTGCTTAGGGCAGATGCTGCAGAAAAGGGTATAGGCTTTGAAGTCATTCAGGCAGGGCCTATGTTCACATCTCAAAGGTGTCCTCACTTGCTGGCTGGAGAAATATGACTCAGCTACTTAGACTCTCTGTGCCTGCTGCTTCATTGGTAATGTAATCCCTTAGTTATGCACCAGGAGTCTGGAAAGAACCTGTTGACACAGCCTATTCGAGAAAGAAAGCATTCTTATTTGAACACATGAAGAGTACAGAGCACTATTGACATTTTGAACCAGAGAACTCTTTTCTGTGGAGGGCTGTGTTGTACATTATAGGAGGGTTAGTAGCATCCCTGGCCTCTACCGACTAGATGCCAGCAGCAAGCCCCCAACCCCATATACGACAACCAAAAATAACTCTAGACATTGCCAAATGTCCCTGGGAGTGGAGTGGAGTATCTGCGCTGGTTTGGGAACTAATGATTCAGAGGATGATTTTCCTATCACGTTTCATTTTGGTTTATACAGAGCTAGACTAGAGTTGGCGTCTGGACAATATTGTCTTTTTCCGGTGTCCCTTACCATGTGCCCACCATCCAGCTTTATTAGGCAGCTCACTAGGGTGATGGGGACATTGTTTCCACAAGAGTTAGCTTAAGGCTTTCAGAGTTCAAGGAGCACCTCTACAAGGCCAAGAAACTAGGACCAGTTGATATTGACCAACTCTTTGGTAAAGCTTTCCTGAGTTATTACTTTAACCAAGTTTCCATCTCAGCAAAGATCTGCAGGAAATCAGGGAGTGGGGAGAGACAGAAAACTCCATCCTATCATAGCAAAGGGAGGACTCAACAGCAAGCTGTCTGAACAAGCATACCACAAAAGTAACCTCTCTTCTTTCTTTCTAGGTCACAGAATATAGCACTCCCTGCTTACCAGCTGCCATCTCTCTCTTCACTCACTCAGGGTGGTGACCAACAGCCTACACACCAGGAACTGTGGGCTGTGACTTTGGTTTTGGACCCTTTATTTCTTGGATGGATTATATTTATATTCGTTGGGTCTTGAAGTCAGTCTGAGGAATTTGTACTTTTTTTTTAACCAGTGGAGTGGTTAAGAGAGGAGACAACTTCTAATAGGTGGAAGGGTGACAGTGTTAAATACATCAAAGTCATTGTGGGTAATGGAAACTGGAAAAAACTCTTGGATGAGTTGATCGGGATCTGAATATGTTCTAAGAATATGAATATCATTGAATATGTTCTAAGAAGCTGCTTCGGTGAGAGAAGAGGATAGAAACCGGAAGAGGGTGGGTGCACAGAACAAATGCAGATTATTATTTTTTAAGACAGAGGGCACCTGGGACTGGCTGAAGCTTGAGGGGAAGAAGCCAGTAGAATAGAAGAAGGAGAAATTAAAGGTGCTAGAGAGGAGGGATAACAGGGAAGAAATTACCAGAGAAGAAACAGCCCTCCCTCTGAGACTCGTGGAAAGAATTAAAAGAGGGAATTCCCTGGTAACTTACTGTTTTCAATTAAGAGGTTGAAATGCCTTTCATAAAATGTACATGGAAAGGTAAAATATTAGACTGTTATCAGCCCTGAACACTCTAATTTAAACCAGCTTTAGAAATCTGTGGGTAATAAACTAGTGATTAAGTATTTATTAAACATTTATCGTTCACTTTCCATAAGGTGCTGGACTTCTGCCAATTCTCTGAAAAGAGAGGCAAAATTATTTCAAAATGTTTATATTATATTAAGTAGAATACTTTAACTAAGTATTAATGTGGCCTTAACATCTTGTAACTTTTAGTCATCTTCAACCAAGCTGGTTCTTATTTTCTCTTTTAACAAAAGATTGTGTGCCCAGCTTGGTGGGCAAATGTTTACTGAGCGCCTACTGTGTACAAGTCCTGTGTTCGGTCTGGTTTAGTGGATGTTGGAGAAAAGGTGGAGGAGCAGGGTGGAGAGCTGTGCCAGGACAGCTTGGAGAGCCAGAATTTGTGATGAGTTGTCCAGACTCACAGCAAATATTTAAAACTTAGAATCTCAGGCCCTCGAAACAGGAGTATATAAACAACACAGTATATACAAAATATTTTATTATCAGCAGAGCACCAGATATAACACTGAAGACACATCCCAGTCCACCGGAAGTGAGATCAAAACAAAGAAATCCTTCTATCTTCCCTGGCAGTGTTTTTATTATGCCAGAGATAAAGCAAGAGAGTCCTTTGATAATTTTTTATTGGAGTCTGAGTTTAAATCTGTGGCACTTAAAGAAATAACTTAATGTCCTCTCTTTAGATGCCTTGTCAATTTTAAAAAGTCAGACCAATGGTATATTTTTGCCTGAAGACAGCTGGCTGGACTAGAGGTTATTTTAAAGTCCACTTCAGCTGCAAGAGTTTTATTTCTATGATAAAACCACTCAAATGCATAGAAAATATAATACACTTATTGCCCTTTTCAAATAAGTCCATTTTTCTCTTGAACACAGTTAAGGAACAATATGCTGTGCTTTTCTGTTTTGGCAATTTAGGAAGTATTTCCATGGTTTTTGTGGCCTCTTGGTCACTTTTTCTCTGTCTTAGCTTGACCGTAAGTTTATCTGAGGTCAGCATTGTCAGCTCTTCAGACGTCTGTCCCTCAGGCATTCCCATGGAGCCAGTATAAATTGGCTTTGCGATAACATAATTTTAGATTATACATTGGTTTGTGGCCCACCAAAGGGCCATAATACATAAACAGATATAAGGTAAACCTGTGGTATTAAAATTTCAGAATTGGGGAGTATTAGAAAAAATATATATAAAAAGACTCAAATGGGAAGCAATAATGAAAAAAAAAGTTGAGAAACACTGCCCCAGGGCAAGGAGTCCTCGGGGATTTAAGATGTGTTGGGCAGGATTCTGATGCAACAAATACAATACCGTTTTTTTAAGTTTTAAAAGTCTGTATTTAAAGTGTATCCTCCCCCTTTTCTTTCTAATTTACCACAGGACACTTTTTGCAATGTTTTAAATTTAGACGTTTAAAATTCAACACAGTATACAAAACTCAATTTATGCAAAGGCTTTTCCTGTGACAGGCGTATCTTGAAAAACGACTCTCTTTTTTTGAGGTCAGACTGTTCTGTGTGGCAATCTGGCAGTGAGGTCTTGCGGGAGGCAGTGGAAAGAGTCATTGGGCATCAGAAAGGCGTACATTTCAATCCCAGATTTGCCATGGATTAGCCTCGCAATTGGGGGCCAGTCATTTAAAGGCCCTGAGCTCCAGTTTCCTTATCTTGCAAACAAGGATACTAGCTCTTCGTCTTATAGGGTTGTTAAAGGATTTGAGATGACGGATGTCAGCTGGCTGGCAGTGGCTGTTTTTGAGTTAGGTGGTAAGGCGAGGTAAACAATAACTGGGTAGAAGAGAACGAGATGCCCAGTGGACCTATTTTCCCAAATTTCACAAACATCCTGTTTGAGTTCCTGCTGCAGCTGTTTAAAAAAAAGTCTTGCACACAGAATGTAGCCCCTGACCAGTTTAAATAAACTCAGAAGGATTATCAGTAGCTTTTAGAGTGAGATTTGGGCTTTGCATCAATGAAGAGACACCAGGATGATCAGAGATAGCAGCTAGGAGCAGCGTTTCTCCTGCTCCATAAAATCACCATGATTTATTCCTTTGATGAAAAAGTCAGGGGCTTGTGAATGCACAACAGCTGTGGTTTTATGAAGGGAAAATAAGCCAGAATTCCTTGTGGTGGGGCTGCTGCCACGAGGGATCATTGGTGGAGGCTGGCATCATCCTGCAGTGACACAAACATGACTGGACATCAAATAGCTTGAAATAACTCGCAATTGTTTTAGGTGAGAAAAGCTCAAGTCACACCAAACCAGACAAGCTCTGTTTAAGCAAGGGCTTCAGTGTCTTTGATCTGAGGTTAGTTGAGTGTCTGGAGTGGGAACAGAAGAAGGAACACAGTTATCTTGAAGCTCTGGGCCTGCTTGCCCACTCAGCAGATGTGAGCAGTTTAGCTGTCACCATGAATCAAGGGCTTTTCCCCCCAATGTTATAAATAGGGATGGGTAAATATTTTGGATTCATCAGCCTCTAAGTATTCTTCAGAAGTTTTGGGTTCAACCAAACAGAATACATCGTGCTGAGCACATTCTCCCTTGATTTTTAAGGACCGTGTGTGATTTATGGGAAATGGAATCCATATGTTTCTGCTTCATTTACACTTAAGCCATCAAAAGGTTGTGTTGTAAGAGCTGTTTGATGTCCAAGTTGCCTTTTAAGATTGATTTTTTAAAAAAAATATAAGCCACTTAAAAGTTTTGGTCCCTTTAAAAGACAGAGAAAGCGCGAGAGAGCCACCTAAGAAGGCCTGTTTTGACAAGATGAAATAAATTTGAACATCGGGAAGTTTAATTTAAGCTGAAACTATAAATCCATGAATTTCAATTGGGTCGAGAATTTGAGGGAAAACAAAAGCTCCTCTCGAGCCAGTTTCAGAGGGAGCTCCGATGGTTGCAGAAAAGCAGCTGGCAACTCGGCGACCCCACCAGGGAAGAGACGGCTGTGGATGCTCCGTTAGCTACCCAGTGCCCACTGCTGGAGGAGCTGTCGTGTTGGGCCTCCTGAGAGCAGCGGCTGCAGTCCAGATAAAGAACCCTTTGCCCTATTTTAGCATGGAAATATCTGCTCTCTCGGTGTTTTCCCGGGATTGTCCTGTCCCAGGCCAGCATTTCCTGTCTGTTCCTCTGCCATCTGGCCCAAAAAGCCGGCCACTGGACTGAATACTGTGTGTGCATTTGGGATGGTGTTTATTTGTTGGGCAATTTCTTTAGAAAAATCCCTCATGTAGCTCACAATAGGGCAGAGAAAGCATGAAGTTTGCGTAGAGTAAGGAATATGTTGACTAGAGACCCACGAGATAGTAAAAAGTCAAATGTAAAACTAAGCTGTCTTGCCTCCATCTCAATATTTAGTCCCTCTTATAGCAGTTCTTAAGTCATTTTAAGCACGTTTGATCATCCATATATGGCATCTTATGAAAGGTTTCAAACGAAAAGCATCCAAATTAGAATTATCTTATGTGATGGTATACCTGAGATATCTTTAACTTTCTGTAGAGGATATGTCTATTCATCTTTAGAGTGTTATAGGATGTTAGAATGTGGAACTTCATTAGCCAGTGGTGTCTTTAGATTGTGTGGTCTGAAGTCACTTCAACAGAACTAACAGTCCTGTGAATTACCTATATATCCCAGTTCAATTATCTAGGGGTGAGCGACAGAGTTTTAGAATCTTAAAGGTTAGGGGGATTTTTCCCCCAACTCCCAGCTCTAAGAAACATTTAATAAAGTATTTCTTAGTCTCATCATCCAGCTGTTACTACCATTAACATTTTCATGTATGTTCTTTAAGTGCATGCATATGCACACACACACACATACACAGAGTGTAATAAGATCATATTGTTTACTCTGTTTGTAGCATCTCTTTTTAGAAATATATTGTGGACTTGTTCCTGTGTTAATGAAACGTTTTACCTTCCTGAGCTTTAATGCTGCAGGAGTATTTCATTGTAGGATTGTACCATAATTAGCTTAGTGTCTCAGAGTATCTTTAAACATGGGGCCTAAAAATCATAATTATTTCAGGTACATTTTTAAATGTTGACCTTAGTTTTTAAAAATGTTTGCTCTATCTTAAGATAGATTAGAAAATAAGCTAACCATATCTTCTACATCTTGTATTTCCCTATGTTTTAGACCAAAGCACAGATCTTTGAGAGCCATGGGGAATATCCATCTCCCTCTTTTAGAAGAGGCTAAGCTCTCCTATATAGCTGATGCTTTTTAAAGACCCTAGAAAATGTCAATAAGACAGTCAGTAAGTTTTGTTTCTTTTTCTTCCCACACCAAGAAGAGCCTTGTGATTTAAATTCATCTGCCTCTCCTTGTTTGATTCATCCATCGGTAAAGTTTCTGGAGTCAACTTCAAAGGAAGCTAAGGTCCGTACCCAATCTGCTGTCAGTTTCTAAGTTCCTTCACTCCTTGTTTTGGATTTTTCCAATCCATTACTAGAGAACTCTGTCCTGTCCCTTTTGTTGACAGGTTGCCAGGATACATCCAGGCGACAAAGGCCAGGGCTCCTGTTACTATAAGAACTCCTGCAAGAGTGAATGTGAATTGTGGCGCTCCCAGCTATTCTGCTCCTGTTTCCATCAGCCCCCTCCCTGAGGGGCTCAAGAGGCTGTGATAAAAGCCAAAGTACCAAGGCAAAGAACAAATGTCACAAGGTGAGGCTCTCAGGTGGGCTCTTTCTCTGTTGGCTGATAGCTAATCAGTCTCAAATCTTACCTTTCAACTAATAATGGCTACTTATTTCAGATAATCTTGATCTCTTCTGCTTCCTTCTCACCAGTGTGTAGTAAATATTTCCTTGCTATAGAAAAGGAATTCAAAGAAAAATAATTACTCTTAAGTTCTTAAATTGAAGTTCCTAAAATCAATGAATTTGATAAATATGTGTAACCACGTAACCCATCACCTTAATCAAGACAGGATATTTCTATCACCTGGGAAGTTTGCTCACATCCCTTCCAGTCAATCTTCCCTCCACAGGCAACCACAATTCTGATTTATATTCCATGAATAATTTGACTGTTCATGGACTTTATATGAATAGAATCATACAGTATATATTCTTGTATCTGACTTTTTTGGCTCAGGAGAATGTTTTTGAGATTCTTCCATGTTGCTGTGTATATTACTAGTTCAATTCTTTGCGTAGGTGAGTATTATTGCATTACAGTATTATTCCACATTTGTTTATCTATTCTTCTATTGATTGGTATTTGGTTTGTTTCCAGATTGGGTCTCATATAACTAAAGTTGCTATAAACATTCTTACACAAGCCTTTTGGTGGACATATGTTTTCATTTATCTTGAGTTCAGACCTAGAATTGAAACTGATGAAAGATAGGTAGATGTTTGTTTAACTTCATAATAGGTATGAAATGATATGTCACTGTGGTTACAATTAGCATTTCCCTGATAACTAATGAAGTTGAGCATTTTCACATGAGATTGTTGGAGATTTATATCTCACTTTCATTGAGCATCTGCTCACATTTTTTGCCCATTTTAGATTTTTTCTTTTTTATATGATCTTTACTGATGTATAATTTACATACAATAAAATGCACTCATTTTAAGTACACAGTTTGATGAGTTTTGACAAATGATTACATCCACGTAACTAATATTAATTAATATAAGAACACGTCCATTAACTTCTGTAGTCCGTTCTCCACCCATCCATCTACCCACCAAGCAATCGCTAAAACAGAAAATCACTATTTTCTGTCAGCTACAGATTGGCTTTGCCTGTTCTGGGGTTTCATATGTGGAATAATTCAGTACATACTCTTTTGTATCTGATTTCTGTTATTCAGCATAATATTTTTGAGAGGGATCCTTGTCATTGTGTGTATCAGTGGAGTGTTCATTTTTATTGTGAAGTAATATTCTATTGTATGAATATGCCATAATTTGTTTATTCATTTATTTGATCATATATATTACGTTGTTTCCAGTTTTTCACTAAGAGTAAAAGCTGCTACAAACATTTGTATACATCTTTTTGTGGACATACATTTTCACTTCTCTCGGGTAATTATTTAGGGATAAAATGCCCGTGTCATCAGGTAGGTGTACGTTTAACTCTGTGAGGAACTGCCAAACAGTTCTCCAGAATGATTATAATATTTCACACCTCCACCAGGCATTCATGGGCATTCTGGTTTTTCCACATCCTCACTAACACTTGGTATTAGCAATCTTTTTAATTTTAGCCATTCTAGTGTGTGTTTAGTGGTATCTCTGTGGTTTTAATTTGCATTTTTCTAATGACTAACAACTAATAATGTTGAATTTTATTTCATGAGCTTAATGACTATTTATACATTTTCTGTTGTGAATAGTCTATTCTAAGCTTTGTGCATTTTTAAGATTGAGTTACTTGACATAGGACATAATATATATATTTATACATATGATATAAATCTTTTTCAAATATATGTCTTGCAAACATTTCTTCTCAATCTACAGCTTGCCTTTTAATTTTCTTAATGGTGTTTTTTAAGGAGTAGAATTTTCTAATCTTTATGAAGGAAAATTTTTAATTCTTTCTCTTTTAAATTTAGTGCTTTTGGCGTTTTGTCCAAGAAATCTTTGCAAATAACAGGATCAAAAAGATATTCTGTGCTTTCTTCTAGGAGATTTATAGTGTTTATATTTATATATTTTCATATATGTTTTATATTTAGTTCTATGGTCCACCTTGAATGAATTTTTGTGTGTGGTGAAAGTGGAGCATTGATAGTAATTTTTCAGTTGTTCTACCCTCATTTGTTTAAAAGATTTTCCTCTCTCTGTTGAATTGTCTTAGCCTCTTTGTCAAAAATGAATTGACCACATATGTGAATCAACCATATATTTCTGGACTCTGTTAGGTGAATTTATGTATCTATATTTATTGGTATCATTAGTTTCTAATAAGCCAGCTCATCTTGATTTGCAAATAGTAAAGCAAGTATGAAAGTATAAAAACAAATATACAAGTTGGGGCCAGCCAGGTGGAGTAGTGGTTAAGTTTGCACACTCTGCTTTGGCGGCCCAAGGTTCATGGGTTTGCATCCCAGGCACAGACCTACACTCTGCTCACCTAGTCATGCTGTGGTGCCGTCCCACATATAAACAGAGGGAGATGGCCACAGATGTTCACTCAGGGGCAATCTTCCTCAAGCAAAAAGAGGAAGATTGGCAGCAGATGTTAGCTCAGAGCCAATTTTCCTCACCAAAACATAAACAAACAAAAAAACCCCAAATATACAAGTTGAATCCTTCCATGTCTGCTTGCCAGTGGAACCACGCACGTGCATCAGGTTGGGCATTCTTTCTTGAATGTTGTCCAAACGTTTCCTTAGGCAGTAATCTGATTTTAAGTGATTCTATAATAAGCAAGAGCCAAAACCATGCAGTTATAAATTTATTCAAGAATGATAATCCCAGCAAAAGAGATGTATTTTTCAAATCCATTTATACAGAATGTGACTTAAACTTGATTTTCATTCACTCATTCAATCATTTATTGAGTACTGTGCTCCAGACACTGCTAGACAAGGAAAGAGGAAAGGAGACTATTTCTTGTTTCACTTTCTGCAAGGAAATTATTTACTATCTCTACTCTATTGGATATTTAACAACGTATTTCTCACAATTACAGAGGAAAAAATCTATACTTGGTAAAACAAGCATCAGATTCAATATCTTCAGGCATACCTATGAATTGATAGAAAATTGTCAATACTCAAACGTTTACTGTGGAAAAACATTTGCTCAGGCTTTCCAAGTTTGCTATCACTGTCATAAAATATCCATTTCTTTTGAGCCTGAGAATGTAAACTATCATTTCTGTCAGTTGCATTTTCTAGCTTATTTTACAATTTGAATCTTATATATTATTTCTAAGAGAAATTTGTTTGAAAACTGGACCTTAATATGGCTGTTGCTTCTCTGCATCTATATAATGTCAACAAATATATAATATTATTTTAAATAGTTTTCCCAATTCTGTGGTGAGTGAAACATTTGAAGAATACATGTAATTCTAAAAAAATTATAAATGGTAAAGAATCTGAACAATTCCAGAACATTCTTCCTGAGGGAGTCATGGTGATTCCTGTAGAGTCTTAAAAACATAGAAACATTTTCAAAATATCACAGCATGCAAGTATGGCAGTAGGCATACACCATGTGGAGGGCAGCAGAGAGGGAGAATGTAATGGAGGCAAGTTGTTAACAGGTTAAAAGTGATGACTAGTTGTAAATAGAATGTCCAGGGGGCAAAGCAGGCAAACATTTTTTTGAGAGGAGACTCTAAGAGGAGTCTAATAGAGTTGTATGCAAGCAAAACTTGGTAGAATTCTGGTTGCGTTGAGTGCTATTTTTTTTTTTCCTGAGGAAGATTAGCCCTGAGCTAACATCTGTTGCCAATATTCCTCTTTTTTTTTGCTTGAGGAAGATTACCCCTAAGCTAACATCTGTGCCAATCTTCCTCCACTTTATATGTGGGTCACCACCACAGCATGACTGATGAGTGGTGTAGGTCCACACTCAGGATCTGAACCTGTGAACCTGGGCTGCTGAATGGGAGCACACTGAACTAAACCACTATGCCACAAGGCCCAGGCCTGCATTGAATGCTATTTGTAAATTCACATTAATAACTGAAAGTTTTACTGTTAGAATAAAAGGGAGTCTCATTTGTATGTTCTACTTCAGAGATCACGAAACTTTTCCTATAAATGCTCAAATAGTAAATAATTTAGGCCTTGTAGGCCATATGCTCTCCAGTTATAGGGCAAAAGCTGTCCGAGACAACTGCATCAATGAATAAACATGACTCTATTCCAATAAAACCTTATTTACAAAAAGATGTGGATAGCTGGTCAGATTTGGCCAGTGAGCTGTAGTTTGTGGACCCTCATTCTAATCTTCAAGGAATTCTGATGAAATATCTTCTAAAATCATATTTCGACATTTAAAGACTTGTAGCCTCAAAATTGTTCTTCCTCTGGATACCTGGTACTCTGGGGCTCCCTTCAGAAGAGATATGACTTCCAAGGAGAATTAAACTTTGACCGTCATCTGAAGTCAGAATGCATGTGGTCAAGAGAAACAATACATGAACAAGGCCAGCTCAGGAAAGGCCAACACTCAGATTCTCCTTCAGCTTTCTACCTACTCATATAGCACCCAGCGCATGTGTCTAGCTAGTCATGCAGCCACCTCTGGTGTGCCCATCTAGCTCCATTCTCAGGGGCAGCTCCATGCCATCGATGCTGGTTGTTCATGACTTGAGAAACAATCTTTACCACAAGGTACAGGGCTTGGTCCCATAGATAGTTCTTGGCTAGATTCTCATTTCTCTTGGATTCAGTAGAGTCATACTTCTAAAGCTAGAATACTAAGTCCTGGAGTTAGTATTGTAAGGAGAATTGAACAAGGGTTAGATGCTCAGGTATCCCTGAGACTTGAGAAAATACCACAAAACTGGCTGTTAACCCTTCCTTTTCAAAAGTCCTTTTATGTTTTTATTGCTGTATTTAAATAACAAGCTTGATTTCTATTTCAAAATTTAAGATAAAATCAAGCTAATCTCACTCAGCTCATTCAATATGTACATTCAACAGGTACTTTGCTAGAACCTGTGATGTGCCTGGTACTGGGCTAGGTGCTGAGGATATAACCATGTGGAGAGAAAACAAGTCCCTAATGTCTTGGAGTCCAAGCAAAGGAGAGATACTACACATGTATACAAACAAGACAAAAACATATTTAGTAAGTGCTGGGAAGAAAATAATGAATGATGTCGTTAACTCTGAGGGTGGTAGTGGCAGTGGTACATGTGTACATGTGTATGTGTGGGCATGCGTGCATGTGTGCGTCTCTGTGTGCGTGTATATGCATGTGTTCACGTGGATGCAGGTGTGCATACATGTCTCTGTGTGTGGGTGTGTGTCTACATGTATGTGTGTGCATGTCTCTGTGTGCATGTATATGCATGTGTTCACGTGGATGCAGGCGT
>NC_060273.1:93233858-93325466 GCF_021613505.1 Equus quagga | reverse complement strand
TGTCTCTGTGTGCATGTATATGCATGTGTTCACGTGGATGCAGGCGTGCATACATGGCTCTGTGTGTGGGTGTGCGACTACATGTATGTGTGTGCATGCGTGTGTGCGTCTCTGTGTGCATGTATATGCATGTGTTCACATGGATGCAGGCGTGCATACATGTCTGTGTGGGTGTGCGTCTACATGTATGTGTGGGCATGCACGTATATGTGTATGTGTTTGAGAGAGAAAGAGAAACTGCTTGAGAAAAAGCAGTCAAGAACGGTCTCTGAGTCGATAACACTTAAGTAGAGACCTTAAGGACAAAAATGAGAAAGCTATGCAAAAAACTGGGGGAAGATTCTAGGCAGTGACAAGAGCATGTACAAAGCCACTTTCCAGTCCCTCCCCTAACCTACCCCAGAGAAAGAATGAGTTTGGCTTGTCTGAGGAACTAAAAGGTGAACACAGATGAAGCACAGTGCAGACAGGGCAGAGTAAAGGGAAACCAAGGCAGAGATTTAAGGAGGCACCAGAGCACAGAGGATCCTCATGGTCAAGAGTTTGGATTTTATTTTGAGAGTAATGGGACAACCATGGAACATTTAGTCCAGGGAGGTTTAGGATATGTTTTGTAACTGAAGAAGTTGAATATGACTGCTCTGAAAAAGATGGATTAGAGGGGGCAAGAGTGGCTAAGGCTGAACAGCATAAGGATGGCGAGACAGGTCCATTCACCCACCTGGCAGTCAACTTAAGAGGAAGGCAGAACAACCAAAAGGAATAATTGGCCATGTGAACAAAAGAAGTGCAAATGTTTATATGTGAATTAATAAAACACTCCAAGAGATTATCCAACATCAAGGGGGTAGAAAGAAGAGCAAGAGCATGGAAGAAGAGATGTATTAAGATGCAAAAAGTAGGAAGAGCAGGAAATGAGAAAACGCGAAAAAAGAGAGCGTCAGAAGATGACTAGAGTAGCATAAGATGTTTACTTTTCTGCCAAATCATTAATAGGCAATCATACAGGGAATGAAAAGATGCTAAGTATTTGTTTAGAGTGTCTATTAGTGCATTTTACTTTTCCTCTTGCTCTCTTCCCCCCGATCCCACATCTCCCATGCAAGCCCACAGTAAGATCAAGAACCTAGTGGGAGAGCCGGAGCAGAGGAAAACATCCTCATGATCTTCTCAGCCTGGCCTCACCACCAGTGTGACTTCTCTCAAGTCACAAGATATAGTCAAAGGTTATTTTTTAAAATTACTGTGAAGTGAACAAAGAACAAAATGAGAAGTAGTGAGGATTGGAGACAGAAGAAATAAGCAATTGGAGAAAGAATAAGAATTCCATTTTCAGCCAACAGTTGTCCTTATTAGTACCATCTGACCTGGTTACAATCCAGCATAGCATTCCCAAATAAGCATTAGACAGATGGGCATCCTAGCATGGATTCATTGCAAAATGAAGATTATGACAATGATTATCAATACATCTCTTGTCCTATAAGGAACATAGAGAGGGATGTGTAGAGAAGTGTGTGTGTGTGTGTGGTGTGTATGTGTTCTTGTGTGTGAGCAATTGGAAGCAGAGTGCTCAGCGAAGTGATATAAATATAACTAATAAAATTCCAGCCTCTTTCTAAGCAAGCATACAAATTTATTGAAAGGATGGAAATATATATATTTGATTTTTGAAAAACTGTTTACATTATGGCTCATTTTAAAATAAGAAATGTGTAATAAGAAATTAGTATTTACATTATTTTTGAATAAGTTCCCTGGCACTTCCTCTCAAAAATACCAAATGGTTGTGCAACATTAAAATAAGACAAATCTTGGATTGCTTTATCTATTCAGTTCCAAGTGAGCCATCTTATATATGAAACACATGCCATTTCAATCAACAGAAATTAAAACCACATTTTCCTCTTCAGTTAGCCTATTTCCTATGTCAAATACCATGTCAAGTGGAGTTTAATTAACTATTGGGGTATTTGTGGGTGACAAGAAGTTTCCAAATAAAGTTTTCAACAGAGACTCCCAGGAGAAGCTTATTGATAAGTAGCACAGGAATACTGTTCCAGCTAAAGTGACTTAAATGGAATTATCAATTGCTTGCCTAATCTATTGTGATTCACCAACAGTTTAGTAATCTTTAATGTAACTGAATCTATTTCAGTGTTCATTTTGTAGCTGGAGTTTTACAACTAACCGAAAAAAGATTCAAGATTTGTAGCCTAAAATTGTGTCATTCTTCCTCATGACATTTACAGGACAGCTCTTGAATCTATGAATTTCCAAAGATTGGCTCCATAATGTCTTGAGAGAGCTCAGCCTATTCTATATACTTTTTCCATATAATTGTGGCATCGTAAGATCCTGACATCTGAAAAACTAGAAAACTAGGAACACAATGGTATGAGCAAATAAATGAAAACCAGCTTACAACACTTAAGTGGAAGTTTGAGAAGACAACTGGGAGGAAAGAACAGTGAACAGCAAATAAAAGTGCAGCCCTGAAAAATTGCCAAAGTTCACTGAAAGCAAATGGGGACTTGACAAACTGCATGTCATCTGCACTTTCCCACCCCGGGAGGCAGGGTGAAAAAATAGTCCCCCAGACAGAGAAGAAGGAAAAACCCTTTTAGGCAGCTTAGGAGCCACGTGACAAATCTTCCATGTTTGTCCTTTAGTGGAGCAGCCTTGGTAGATGGGACTTTCGCTCCTGAAAGGACAGGAAAGGTAGAGGAGGAGAGTGAAAAGAAGAGGATACTCATGATGCCTATCGTTGGTGTCCCGTGGACCTAAGCTGATGGAATTGTCTGAAAATTTTCCCTAGGAGCTGGGCTAACCACAAACCATCACAGGAAACCCACACAGGACAAGAACTCTACTAGAACCAAGGATTGGTCCGTCTGCTGTGTATGAAGACAGTAAAATGACATAATTTAAATAGTGCCGTAGTAGTAGTGAAGTAATTGCATCCATGAGGGAAAGGCCAAGACCATCACTGAAGCACTGGTATCGTTGAGCCTCTGAATATCTCTAGACTTCCTACTTTGACATAAAAGAAATATGCCTCTATTTCTTTAAGTGGCAGGAGTAGGGTTTTCTTTTTTGTAGCGAGGCACGATGCTAACAGATGCGTAATTGAAGTAAACATATTGTAATCATTAGCTTGTTAACTCATGGGTGGAAGAGTCAGGTTATTTGGAAATATCTTTAATGAATAATATGGTGGTGGTGACGGGAACTCAAAAACTGTCACAAAATCTCTCTTCTTGGCTCCAGTGCCAGGGGCAGCATTCCAGGCAGAGTGAATTGTCGAATAAATTCAGGTCCAGGCAGGCCTTCTTACTAGACTCAAGCATCCTCAGACAGTGGGGCATTCATTATAAGGGTATATATGTGTGGAAACATCGGGGAATCTAACAACTGGGCCTCAGGAAGCACAAGGTCTACCTGCTTCAGGGCAATTCCTAGCCAAAGAGTGGAGGGGACTCTGTACTCTGGTCTAGACATCAAAAAAAAAAAAATAATAGGTAATTTTTCATAAAAGTTTCAGAATTCTAGAGGAAAATCAAAGGAGCTTCTCAACCAAGTTCTTTTTATTTCTGCTGAGTAGAGTGTTAATAATCCGGTATGATTCCAGTGGCTTTTCATCCCTATGCTTATCAGATCTTTTTCTTGAATTGTTTCAAATGAGCAGAACCAAAACTAGAGGACCACCCCTGCCCACCCCACTTCGTTTTCCAGGAGAAGTGGGGAAAGAGTCCTGTCAGCAGTCAAGCCCTGCCAACCCAACCTGGTCACTGCTTTTCCACCCGTGAGGTCACCTTCTTCCTCTTTCACACCTGACATAATTGACAGTGATAACATCCAAAAGTAATTTCTCATTTCTTACTTGGGACTTTGTGACAAAGGCTTCTTCTATTCTCTAATAGCACTATCACAACATTCTAGGAGCACAGATATTCTCTAGACATAGAGTAAGATATAAAGACCACAGAACATCACATCTTCTGTACCCGAGTAGCCATGGCAGCCCCGCATGGACTTTCACCTGAGTGTCCCAGCGCTAGCCTGTTCCCACACCCTATCCTATTTCACTACAGTCACTCCCTCTCCCTCTTTTCTGTCTTCTTATGTGTAATTTCTTTGCCATGATGCTTCACACTGCTGTTCCACTTCATAACTCTTTCTCAGTACCCTCCCTGCTTTCGCAACCATTACTGTTATCTTTCTCAAGATAGGAATGTGATGGGACCACTTCATCTTTTCATGTCAGGCCACGTCAGAGGCTACTGGTGAGCCTTTTGTCCAGTGCCCGGCTTCATTCCAATCAGCTCAGATTGGGGATGGGGAATTGAGTAACGTATTTCATACTGATTAGATTCGATAATTTTAGAAAGTGTACTCATATTTCTCATAACTTTTCAGTATTTCTTTCCTTTTCAAGACTGCAGGTTGGAATGTCTTTTAATAAAATGTGATTTGGGTTAACTAAAGAATGAAAACTTTGGAATTCCTCAGAATATTTTAGCAAAAGGAAGAATAATTCTAAAAATCTATAGTTAATCTCCTAATTATATTTTTCAGCCTGCTGGATTCTTTATAAAAGTATGGAGAAGAAGACAGATATTAAAATCGTATAATAACAATTATGATATCATACTTACCACCTACTGTGCATTATGCTAAGCATTTTATCTTACTTTTAATCCTCACAACAACCCTGCGTGGTAAGTATTCTTGTCCCACTAAACATAAGATGAAACTGAGGCACAGAGAAGTTATGTATCCCAAGATTCCAAATTGAAAAGGCATTTTGGAGCTAGTGTTTGAACTAGGCCTAAGTTTACAGGAGGGGTGTGCAAAAAGTACTCTGAAGTGGAGACTAACAAAATATTACTTGATTCTTTGCCAAAAGCTACTCTTTCTGCTTTTACTTAGCAAATTGGACCTTACCAGTGTATTTCACAGTTTGCTTGAACCTGGACTTTTTTCCAAGATGTGATAGTATCAAAATTAAGATTGGGGGGCAAGCCCAGTGGTGTAGTGGTTAAGTTCCCATGCTCCATTTTGGTGGCCTGGGTTTGCAGGTTCAGATCCTGGGCACGGACCTACATACCACCCATCAAGCCATGCTGTGGCAGTGTCCTACATACAAAATAGAGGAAGATTGGCACAGATGTTAGCTAAGCAACCATCTTCCTCACCAAAAGACAAAAATTAAGATCTGAATGACCTGATCCCATGCTACACAGAAAAGGGAATCAGCATTGGTTTAGCATGCAAAGGGAAGATGCCGTTGGAAATAAATTCTTTCATTCTTTAAGCTCTGTCTAAATGCAGCAAAATTCGACCCCAGAAGTTTACCTTCTGGTCCAGAAGTATTTGTCAAGATTTTTAACAAAAATATTTAGACATATGTCACCTACTAGTAACATAAGATGGGACATGGAGGCAACTGTTTGAACTAACATTAAACATTTCAGAACCAGAAAGAACAAATACAAGACAGGCTTTGTGTAGCACACATAGTCTCAAGAAGTTAGGTGCAAATTACCTTTTGTAAATCGGGGTGCTCTCATTTCCTACTAAGTTTGCTTTTAGAGGAAACTGCAATGGGTCCTTTTAGGAAACTAAAGAACTTCCTTTGTGTAGCCCTTAAATGTTACAAGTTGATGTTCTCCAGATGTGATTACTCAAGATGTTTTTTCAATCGTATGTTATTTGTGTTATAAGAAAATCTATAAACGTTCTTCTTTGTCTGTAGGGCAACAAAAATTCCTCAGATTAGCTACAATGCTTTTTATAATTTGTTTCCAGTTCACCTTCCCAGTTACTTATATCAATTATTCACCATTCTTTTCCCTCTCTCATTTCACCCACATCTTACTACCCATCCACATGCTCACATATATCTACAAACTCATATATACACATCCATTTACATACTCCATACCCACACACTCACATCACTAAACACTCACACCCATTCACTTACACCTGTCTACATACACCTCAATCATTCCCACCCATCTATACACACACATCCACTCACGTCCATACACATAGCACGTTTAGTAATTCACGCCCATCCACACACTCGGATCCATCTATACACTGACATCACACCCATCCACTCACTTTTATCCAGACACCTACATTTATCCACTCATACTTATGTATATACCCACACTCATCTACTCATATCCATCGACACACTGACATATACATACACTCCCACTCAAGTACACACACTCATATACATACTTATAATCCTACCCATCTATTCACACCCATCCTCACACACCCACCAACTAATATCCATCTATACACTTATACTCAAACACACACACTCATCCACTCACATCCATCTGCTCATACTTAATTACATACCCACACTCATCCACTCACATACATAGCCATCTGGTCATAATCATATACACACTCAAACCCCTCCCCCTTTTACCCCACACACTCACCATGCATACACCTATCCTTCCTGTCACAAACCAAGTCCCACAATTTTTCAAGCATATCATTCTCCTTTAGGTTCCCACATCTTCGTATATGCCCCTCTGTCAGTTGGAAATGTCTTTCCCTCTTCTCTCCCTAACTGCTATTCATCTTTCAAAAACCAGCTCAAATGACATTGTTACTTTGCACACAAATGTTCATAGTAATTTTATTTGTAATAGCCAAACTATAATCAACCTAATGTCCTTGAGCAGGTCAAACAAATTATGGTGCATACATACCATAGAATACAGCCCAACAATTAGAAACAGCTAATTATCGATACATGAAACAACTTGGATGAATGTCCAGGGAATTATGCTGAGAGAAAAAAGCCAATCCCAAAAGGTTACATACTGTATAATTCCATTTATTTAACTTTGCAAAATAAAAACGTTTGAGAATTGGAGAACAGATTAGTGATTTCTAACAGTAAGATACGGGAACTCGGAGAGGGCGGTGAGAGGGAGAGAGATGGGTATAAAACAGCAACAAGAGGCATCCTTCTGGTGTTGGAACTGTTCAGTATCTTGACCGTAGTGGTGGATATGTACACAAGTGTAAAATAGAGCTTAATATGTACACACACACATCAGGACAGGCAAAAGTGGATTGTATCAATTTCAATATTCTGCTTGAGATATTGTTAGCAAACCAAAAGTGGGTTTTCCTCCTGCCGAGTTAAAATCAGGCTCTGAAGCAGAAGTAGTTGTCACACGAAGTAGGACTTGTTTGCAACAAACAGGAGGCCAGGCAGAATTGTTTCCAAAGTTGCACTGTTCCTGAACACAGGAAAGCAGGGGCCTTTTGTTTTGGATGGGGAATGAATATTCGAAAGGGAGAGGCGGGCATTCACATGGAGCAGCATCAGTTGGAAAAAGTGCTTCCACATACACTGCGGGTTATGGTAATAAGGCCTAAGTTCCTCCCAGAGAGGAGATCTTAGCATTAAAAATAAGGCAAAGGTCATAGATGTAGCTCTTGTGGTGAGGCTTGGTCTGATTCCAGGTGGTTGGTGATTGCATCTCTTAAACAGTTGAATGCTTCCTTGAGTTCCTCAGGGCAGTTAGTCAGTGACAAAATTAGAGTACAGTTTTGCAAAATGTTACTATTGGGAGAAACTAGGCAAATGTACAAGGGACTTCTGTATTATTTCTTTGAACTGCATATGAATCTACAATTATCTCAGTAAAAATTGCAATTAAAAATGCAATCACAAGGGGCCAGCCTGGAGGAGTAGTGGTTAAGTTTGTGTACTCTGCTTTGGTGGCCCAGGGTTTGCAGGTTCAGGTCCCAGGCACAGACCTAGCACCACTCGTCAAGCCACACTGTGGTGGCATCCCACATAAAATAGAGGAAGATTGCCAGAGTTAGCTCAGTGACAATCTTCCTTGAGCAAAAAGAGGAAGATCGGCAACAGATGTTGGCTCAGGGCTGATCTTCCTCACACACACGCACACACACAAATACAATCATAATGTCATCATCAGACCTAAAAAGTTAACATTAATTCTTAATATCTGGGTACCAAGATACATTTTATAGGATCATGAAGTGATAAAACCAAACAGGATGAAATGCACCTAAGAAAATGTGAACTTCTATAATTAGATCCCAATAGTCAATTGCATCAATGCAGATTGAGGAAAACCTGGCCCAGCAGCAGGTCACATGACCACAACTGAGGTTGGGAAACACATTGATAAGGCAGACCACCCATTCCCCAAGGCTTAAAGCAACACACTCGGAGGCTGAATTACTGACTCAGTCTTTCTTTGTGAAGGAACACATAGGCAGGAAAACAGAGATGGATGTCCTATATTTGGGGTGATTACCTCATGTTAGTGCAATAATTTTCCCTGTGTGGCCCTCTTCCACCTGTAGATACGTCCCAAATATGAGTCAATTAAGGACAAAATACCCAGTCTCACACCTACGTTAAAATAAAATCTACCTCTCCCTTCTGAGCACTCCAGGCAACATCTCTAATGTTTTTATGCTATTTGTACAGAATATTCTGCATTTCATTTTTGCTTTGCTCCTGTGTGTGTAGTGCATAAAACCCTGGATATGTGATGGCTGAACAGTAATGACCATAAACTACTAATGCCATTTAATGGGCTTTCACAGAAAGAAAGCATCATGGCACAACATGTCAGGGGATCCTTTTTATACTGGGACTCTGTAGGGGAGGAAAAAATTTCTCTACACTCTTTGGTTCAGTGGGAGGGCCTGTGAAATAATCTGACAAAACACAGATTAACAAGAGAAAAACAGAGTTTATTAACCTGTGCCTTGTGCGTACACATGGAAGGACTCAATAATGAGTAACTCGAAGGGTGGTCAGAATTTGAGGTTTATATAGCACCTTCACAAAGAACAATAAATGTGTGGAGAAGTGACAAGACAAAGGAAAAGAGATTTAGGCTTTCAGGGGCAGCAAACTATGTTAAGGTAAATATATGGGGGAAACTAATAGAAGATAAAGGCTATTTAGTAATGTTGTTATATAGGTTCTTCTTGGTGTTTGTCTCTGGGCTGACAAGTGCCTACAGTTGTCACTAGTTGAGTTCTGCCCTTCCTGGTCTGAGAAAGGGAGACAGCTTTACAAATTTATGTCCTGCTTTCAGGCAAATAGAGGGAGGGCAGAGAGTTTTTCTTGTATCTGCTTTTTCTCAATTGCCTTCAGCTCAAAATAATCCTTATGCCAAAATGGCATATTCTGATACCCTATAATTCCAAATAGAAAATGACTACAAAACGGAAATGTCTTTTCAGCTCAGGATCCAAACTGAAAGTGACCCTTTCCATCCAGGAAGGATTTAAACATCTACCTCCAATTGTTAGAGAAAAACTGTTTGTGGTCCTGAGAACACAGTTGAAAGAAGGGAAAGAAAAATTGTTATGCACACGACACTCTCATTAACCAGAAATGTAGTCAGTTAGCCAGAAGCAGTTTGCATTTAACTCAAGTTTCTGAAGAAAACAGTCCATAAAGGCTCTAATTGATTTAAATATGCAGATGCCAAAACAAAGAATACAGTCACAGAGGAAAGAAGAGAAATCGGAAAACTGTATAGACCACACTGAGGAGAATGCAAACTCTGAAAGGATTATTTCCTCAGTCACTCTGATTGAGGGATCTCACCAGAGCCAGAGAGAGACACTGGACCCCACTGACTCATGTTATGTCAATATTTACGCTTTGTTGCTATAGAGTAAGCTGTACTACTGTTCTCATTCTAGAGGGCTGACTGGGGTATCTCAGCAAGAATCCTGGGACGGAGTTCCCCCTGGTGGTGTTTCCAATGGAGATTAGAGCTGGGTGCCTGTGAGCTGACTAATAAGATTCTAGGGAAAAACGTGGGTGAAACTAGCTGAGCACCATTTTTGCAGAAAGCTGCATTCACAGCGCTGATTTCTTTTTGTTGGGGTGTTTTAGTTTTCTACTACTGCTGTAGCAAAATACCATAAAGTTATCAGGTTAAAGCAACCCAAATTCATTCTCTTATTGTTCTCTAAGTCAGAAGCCCAACATGATCTCCTGAGGCTAAAATCAAGGTGTCAGCAGGACTGTGCCCCTTTTTGGAGGCCAGTGTTGGAGGCTCTGTGTTTCCTTGCTCTTCCTAGCTTCCAGAGCCACCCATATTCCTTGGGGCATAACCCCCTTCCTCCTTCTTTAAAATCAGCAATGGCTAGTTGGGTCCCTTTCTTCTTCAGTTGTTCCATCTCTTTCACCAAATCAGGGAAAAGCTCTGCACTTTTGAGGATTTGTGTGATTAAATTGGGTCCATCACTTCTAATCATGCTTTCTCCAGACTATAATGGAGTTAAAATATAAGCCACACTTTTCTAGTGGTGAGCTGATGGGTGTTGCCTTATCCCTCCAGAGCAAATTAGCAGTGGAGTCAACCAGGGGGTGCCACATTCTCCGCTCCCTTCCTACTGGCGCCTTGTCCTTGTTGTGTTGGGCTGTCCTTTTAGACTTAAAGCAGACAGACAACGGAAACAATGAAACAAAGTGAAAGCACAGAAGTTGGGAAAAGAGCCCGCTGAAAACACAAGAGGAAAAATCAGCCGTCACAGAGTTGATTTTAAATTGAGTTCTTCTAATCAAATATCCCAGCCTTTCCAATCCTATGTACAACTTAAAATACACATGGATCTTCTTTTTGTTTACTAAAAAACAGAACAAAGAAGCTGATACTCCCACTAACTTCCTTGCTATTTGGTAGTTATTGGGCTTGGGCTAGAAGGAGGCATTCAGTAAATTTTAAACCACCAAAAAATTAAACCACAAGCTAAGGACATCTGCAAATAAAGAGTTGTCACCACATTTCATATTTAGCTTTGGCTCTGGGGACATGGAGAATGAACAAGTTCCTCCTAGACACCAGGAGAATCTTTTTAGCAGTTTTCTCCAGCAAGGAATACCTCATGTAAGATTCTAGAGCAACGAACGGGTGTGGTATGGAGGATTCTGAACTATCAGTGAGCTCAAACCATCTGGCCTGTGAAAGCGTGCCTTGTTCCTGAGATTTAGAGGTGTCAGATGGAATGACAATAGTTTTTTGTTGACTTATTTACACAGGAGGATGAGATGTGGGAGACTAGCAACAAAAAGCCCACGTTCAAAACAGCCTTCAGCTTGTGGTCATACATAAACTCCCAAGTCTCCGCAGTCACCACCAGGCAAGTCATGCTGAGCATCTCAGAAAATAGAGGCACATTCATTACACACACAGCAGAAACCCAGCCTGCCTCATGGGCTCAGCCCTGTTTTTGACTTTCTTCCTGGGAACTTTCCTCAGAAACAGCTTTGGATGGAGAGAGCCTTTTTAACAAAGGGTGTTGATGTCTGTAATGAATGGTAATGACCATCAATTTAAGTGTTAGCCTGGTTCCGGGAGGCACCGACCTCCTGGAGATGGATGGCATGCTAAGGCACAACTTTGAGGTTGTTGTAGGGTAAGTGGGTGATGTGGTTACAAAAAGGTTCCTCCAGGATACAGTGAGGCCCATCTCTTGTATGCCAATCTATCCTGGCCAAGAAGCTCCCTTCGGGGCAGCTGTATTCTTCATTGTTTTTGTTTCCACCTGGATGCACTAGTCCAGTGACTACACTTCTGATACTATCACTCTGTGGCTTGGAAGTCTGTGCCAGAGATATTGCACTGAGTTAGAACTCCAAGACACTAAATCATGAGCGTGAAGACAGTGGGAACTCTGTGCAAGCATATCACATGTTGGAGGCTAGTAAACACATGCATCTACTTGTAATTTTTTAAAATTTAATTCTAAAACAAGGCTATCTGTAGTTTCCCCCACCTTTTTTTTTAACATAATTCATCAATTTTAGACACTTGATGGCTATGAGATATCTCATTCTAGGTTGAGAAGGAATTATTGTGCTATTCTTACACATTTTCAGTTTAAACTAATTTATAGGTGGTACTTAACAAAATGGTCAGCTTGGCAGAAAGAAAAAAGTGCCACAAATTCTGTAATTCCTACAAGGAAACGTAATTCTCTTCTGAAGCATTTCCAGCCCAAATCATGGAAATCCAACAGCATTTTGCTAGTAACTTATTTATGGTTCTTTTTATTGACAGATTCTTTCTTTAGACTAATAACTTATATGCAACATACTTCATCTGGAGAATCATTTAATGCTAAATCAAAGACTGTTGCCTTAAGCAGAAGAGTAGCTCTTATTATATCAATGGATAACTAAATAATTATGGGAATGCCTCCAAAAAGTTCAGATGGTCTCCAAAATACATTTCTTCCCTGTTAGTGTTTTTCTTTTCTTTTTTTTTTCCCTTCCATCATCTCTCCTGTGGCTGGTCTAAATACTGGCTGCTTGATTTTTTTCTTTCTCTCTGAAATTAGATGCATCATTGCCTATGACCCTCTAATAATGCATGAAAATTCCTTCTCAGGTCACTGGTTCTTTCTTTTACCTTTGGATGTTTCCCTCCCTCCCAGAACCAAGTATTTTAGCCTCACTCTGTTTTCATTGGGAAGTTTCTGGTCTGAGTTTTTACCAATAAATATGTCATGCTTTTAGTAATTATCTTCCATAGAAAAAAACGTCAAGTGGATTCCCGGTTTCCTGACGATGAGCACTCCTTGAAGTGATTTTCAAATATTTAATTGAGGAGAAAAATGGGGGGAAGGGGACATTTTAAAGTAAGGATCACAAACGGTCACAAACTCAAATGCCTTTGAGAATCAACCATGAGCTATGAATTGATGAAGCGAGGGGCTGATGAGAAACTCTGGAAGAGCGAAGACTGGGTGTCTGACCTACAGGCATATCCCTTACTTAGTATCAGTTGATGCTGGATGTTACCACGTTGAAATGTGGGCTCTACACACAGATCTTCCGCTTTGTTGAAAGAAACCCAAAATCCTGATTTTGTGTGACTTCTCCCAATTTGAGAATAATAGCAGGGACTTGCCCCACGGCCTAGTGGTTAAGCTCGCACTCCACTTCAGTGGTTCAGGTTTTTTGCCAGTTCGGATCCTGGGCGTGGACCTAGCACCGCTCATCAAGCCGTGCTGAGGCAGCATGCCACATAGAAGAACTAGAAGTACCTACACCTAGAATATACAACTACATACTGTGGGGCTTTAGGGAGAAGAACTAAAAAAAAAAGACTGGCAACAGATGTTAGCTCAGGGCCAATCTTAAAAAACTTAAAAAAATAAATAAATAGATAAAATAATGGCAGCTAATTCAAACATTTTTAACTCTATGAAGGCCAAAAAGAACATATCTTTGGGCTAGATTGGCATTTCCAACCACTCTTAAAAGCCTTGAGAAAGAGCTGTTTGCAATAGAGCTATTTGATTACAATAGATCTATCCCAAATGTCAGAAACTATGGTATGTAGACTTGTTTATTATTCAATGACCTGACTCCTCCACTTTATTTTTGTCTATCCTTTGAGTTTCTATATGTTATAGGTTCTAATGTGATTGTACTGGTGGTTTCCATAACCCGTTCTCCACCACTCTCAATGCCAATATTATAATTACCTGGTCATACCTGTGTGACATTCATGACTCTGAAGTACTCTGTGATTTTGATACTCAATATAGAGTGAAAATTACAGGCTCAATCTAACAATAGCTTTCATAGGGTGACATTATAAGACTTAACAACATAAAATGTCCTCACAGAAGGCTCTACTTAGAAGCATAAGGACTGCGTTTCTTCCATTTTCTGTTTTTGTAGCTTTCATAACACCATAGACTATTATGTCTACACCTGATAATTAGATTGAATGAAAGTGAAGGAATTTATTTCTTGATTTAAAATTCTTCTCAGTGAAGGAGAGACAAGGAAGAAGAAAGTTTTCATTAGCTGTTCAAAATCAGCCTGGAAATGCCAATCTGAACAGCCATATTCCCTTGAAGCCACGTGTCTCAGGCTAAATGGCTTTTCTGACAGTGGTTCCAGTTTTCACCTTTCAGATACTGCTCCTGTCTTTCCCAAACCATACCACCTTTAGCTCCTAATTGCTCTCACTGGCCCTTTGTCCACTCATCAGAATTACTGAGCACTGCAAATGCCACTGGTCCAGGTGCTACCCAGAAGAGGGTGCAGAGAACCAGCTAGAGTGAGCTGTATCAGCTCCCTTCAGCTCTTCCTGGTCATCTTTGATCTAGGAATGGCGGCTCTTTAATTTGACTCCCTCTGTGGAAGTGTTGGCCTTACGGCTGGGCAGACAGCAGCGGAAGAAGGTCCTATGAAATTAAGGAAAATATGAATATGCCTAAAATGGCAAGTTTCCCCTTATGATTTAATTGTTAGTCACAGATGGAAGAGCAACATTTTCTAGCTCTTGAAGCAGGTAATAAAGTAAAAATTACAAAAATATGTTTCCAGTGGTCTGAATGAGTTGGGGGTTGAGTGTTAAGATAAGCATCATATTATTTTCTAAGATGCTATGACAGATTTCACTTGAGTTTATATTTATTGCAATAGTAAGGTAATGCACAAATTTGAATCTTGAATATCACAGATTTTTGTTACTTATATTCTGAGAATGGTTACGTCAGTTGGACAGAAACCGTACCAGTTATTTAAACTGAGAGAATTTAATATAAAGACTGGTTAACCAGGAAAGAAGCTGTTACCTAGGTAACTAGCAGGGTAAAAAGAGAGCACTGCTATATAAAGGAGGTGGCAGCTACATTCCCAGGGCTGAGGGATGAAAGGGAAGAGGTTTGAATTATTAAAACTTAGAAACTTAGAAGAAGCACCCTATGGAGCTGAAAATCAGATCTCCAAACAGGAGACACAGATGGTCTCCTGCTGGTGATGTTGTCTGCTGGGGTGGGGGGAGTGAGTCTGGTTTGCAAGTGTTGGAAAAATTGTCAACTGGTTTCAACAGCTGCTGCTGGAAAGAACTCCTTCTGCTGGGATGAAGAAATGCTGTTGGGTTGATGCTCACAGGAACCACATGCAGACAGAAAGCCTTTAAAAAGGAGCAAGCCCTCTCTTCCTCCTCCAACATTGCAATCTCCGTCCAGTACCACCTTTGGCAGAGTGTAACGGAGAGCCAGCTGGCAAAGCGGAAATGGGGTGTGCAGAGTCCCAGTGCCAGCATCACAAAGCCAAATAAAGAAAAGGGCATTTGGAATATAGAGACAAAAAGTTAATAACTGGTATAACAATGATGCCTCCTAGCTTTTTCAAACGCTCATGGGGAAAAATCAATTTTTATTTTCCTGAAGCAAAATAATCTTTCAAATTTGTTCAAAAAAAAAATAGTTCTAGGAAAGGAAGGATTGTTAATCAAATTCTTAAGAACTACTGATTCAGTCTTTATGGTTTCAGGGTTTTTTATTTCTGATTTTCAGGAAGATGTGTATATTTAATAAGCCCAGTTTTGCCCCCAAACATATACTCCCTCAAAAAAAAATTCTTTCATCAATAAAAAGATCCTGAAATTTCATATATCGTTATGAGAATTCAATGACTACTATGTCAATGACAACTATTAAAATATAATTGTATCTCAATTAGTATTAAGTTTTCATGTCAGTAAAGGACTCTTAAAAAAGTGGCTAAAATACAAATAGACATTTATTTCTCTTACGTACATAAAGCCCCAGGGAGGCACTCCAGAGCTTATATAATTGGTCCAACATTATGAGGGACGCAAGTCCATCCAGGTCTCTGCTCTATCATGTCAAGGGTTACATGAATATAATCTGGTCCAAGATGGCTGTTAGAGCTCCATCCATCACATCCACGTTCTAAGCATCAGGATGAAGGAAGGGAAGAGGAGCAGGTTGTGCCTCCACTTTTAAAGAAGTGTTCTTATAAGTCCTACACAGTACTTCGCTAGCTACAAACAAGCCCACAGACTTTTAGCTGGGAAATCACATGTCCAGCTAAAAATTGGGGCTCTGTTAATTTGAGGGAGTCAGGCAGAATAAGTATTGGTAGGGAGCTAGTTGTCTCTGCCAGACTCTGGGAGAGATATTACTTCATCAATCATAAGCCTTGGTATGAATGAGTCTATCATCTCCTTTTGGAAAGTGAGATTTCATAGGTAAGGAAGACTGGAGAGCACATGAGGGCATGAGGCAGGGGAGAGTGGAGGCTGCTCAATGGGGTGGACAGAAGATATTAAGACAAACCTCCTCTATTTTACAATTTTGCTTGCAGCCAGCATCAGTCCCAACTCCATCTTTCTTATTTATTCATCTGTCCATTTAAAGAATTTGGATTCTATAGTAACAGGAAAGGGGTCGTGTATAACATATTTATTTTGTTTCAAAAGATTAAATTTTTTTTTTTAAATGTAATCATTTCGTTGTGTTCTTTCCCCTCTTTTATAGAGAAATACCCTTTAATGGCAAGATGGGTTTTGGGTTTCCTTGGTTATTGCATTCATCTTTGTGAGTTTGTCTCTCCCTTCCCATGAATCCCAAAGGGCGTGGAAAAATGGCATCGTATTGGTAAAACGTGATGCCTTCCAAGACATTCTTTAAATATCCTGTGTGCAAATATGGTCAAAATGAATAATTCAGGCCAATTGGAGTGAACGTTTCTCCTCAGATGCCTGGGGTGAAACTGGCTGGCTTTGCAAAATAGTTCTCTTTATAAACTAGCAACATTGTTTTATGACGTGTCTGAGTGATGGGCCAATTTCTTAAGTGATTTAAGTACACGTATTTAGTATTTTCCAGCACTTTTGCTTTTAGAACTAACTTATAGGGTAGAGTAGCTGACCGTGCTGTGCCTTGTCACAGTGCCTTAGCAGAATCACTGGTGGAAACATCGTAAATTTCTCCATTAGACACTTCAGTTCCCCAAAATTTAACTTGCTTCTAAATACCTCATCTTTCATGCTTTGGTATCTTTAATCACAATAAGACAAATTTCAAGAAGACATTGGAGAAGTAAAGAGATGATAGAAAAAGAAAAGATGTGAAGATTCAGTGGAAATTTTATTATGCTTCGTCACACATGCTAGGGAGAAAATGCCAGCAGTGCACAAACGCCTGTATGCGTAAAGATCCATGCGCTAATCAGAATGAAGTGGCTGCAAACTGAACACCGTCCAGCCTACTGAGCAGTCGCCACTTCCACCCTGCATCCATTCTAACACCCCAATTCTCCCTCACCCGTCCCCGCCCCTGACTAGTAATGTAGATTTTTCTTAAGGATGGTGGTGAGATCAGGAAAAGGATCTATATTGCACGTCATGCAGGGAAAAACTTCATCTAGGAAAGCACTTACAGCAAAATAAAATGATCCCTGTTGCTTAAGAAAGAACGCTCTCTTCAGTGGCCCCAATCTCTCTCTCCTGCTTTTTCCAGCTCAGAGGTTTCTTTTCTTCAGCTCCCTAGTCCTCTCCTCCCTTTTGCCTCTTCCTTCCCCTAAAGGGGAGCCTAAAGGCTGGAGCTTAGTTACCTTCCCAGGGGGCATATGAATTATACATTAAAACAGAAACATAAACTAAAGAGAAGAAGCTCTGCGAATGGAATTTTAGGCGGAATGAATAATGGGAAGAGCTGAGTATTGGAGCCAAAGAGAGCTGGAATTGATTCCCACTTCTGCCATTTAGAAACTGACTCTCTTGGGCAACTTACTTGTCTTTCCTGAGTCACAGTTTCTTCATTTATAAAATTGAAATCATAATACTTTGCCACATAATCATTTGAGAATTAACTGAAATTATGTATATAAAAAAATTAGTACAATATCTGATGCGTGGTTGGCATTCAATAATTATTAGTTCTCTTACCTTGTCGTAAGGGAGATGGAGGAGTTGTTGAGGCAAGTCATGGGCTTTCTCAGTATTCTAACCTGCTTCGAGGGGTGTGTGTGTGTGTGTGTGCGCGCACGTGCATTTGTGAGAGAGAGGGGGAAATTGTGAGCAAGTTTAGGGGAAGTAAGGTCATTTGATTGCATTGATTTTTCCTATTTGTCTTAAGAAGAAGTACGTTTGGTGTCTGAAACTTTCTGGTATCAAGGAAAATGGGAAACTAAAAGAGGAGATCCTTGGTGAACAAGAAATCAGAACCGACGAAGCAGAGCAGTTTGGGGAGTTGTTTCATCCACGTGCTGATAAAAACCTAATGAAATAATTTTACTGCATTCCTTGTGTTCTCTAGGTCCACTTTCTGTTTTGGATGGTGCTGATCAAGTGATAAATTTTGTTTCTCTAAGCTTCATTTTCTGTGCTGGCCACTCCATTTGGGGCCAACACATTCTTTTGTCACGTGTGTTAATATCACTGTCTTAGGATCTGTCAAAATGAAGAATAACTTCCTTTTCTGTGCCAGACCTTATTTGATAGTGTTAATGGCAAAGATTCAGACCTTTCTTGGCACCAAAATACAGGAACTTGGCACAGATCTCGGAGTTCTTTTTGTCCCTTATCAAATGTAATGCCCAAACAGTGTTTTGATATTACCAGCACGGCTGTCCTTGCTCTGCCTGAACTCAAGTGCCTGCTGCGGTCTGCAGGGTCCAGCCTCAGATCAGGTGCTGCTCCCTCTGTGATTGGGAGTGGATGCTACAGAGCCTCTAATCCAGATCCACATCATTTTTCAGGAAATGAAGAAGGTCCTAAGAATTCTGAAAAGAATCTTTCTTGGGGCTAGATTGTAGACCTGGGGTGAAACTGACTCATGCATTTATTTCACCAAGGTAAAAACTCCTTAGGCTCCTGCCTAGGATGAGACCTTATCAGCCCTTTCTTCTAGTTTGTTTGGGAAAACTATTGGCCATCTTTTTATAAAAAATATTTGGAAGATAGATCATATCTGTACATAGATCCATATCTATATAAAACAAGGAAGTGATCATGATAGCTCTAAAAAGAGCATCAAGTAAAGTCTGAGCATCTTCATCCCAGGGAAGCTCTGCAGATATCCCACCAAGGAGGGCGTAGGCCTGAGTTGCATTCTTGGCTCAACAGTTATGGCCACAGTTTATTAATACTCTGTTCCCATAATAAAGAAAGTTGGATACCTGGTTGCTTATAAGAATTTTATCCCCATCTGAGGGTTTTCCTGATAATCCTCATAATATTCACTATTGAATTACTTCTTCTGCAGGAGATCTTAATCTGAGGCCCATGGATGCTCAAGAAGTCTGGCATATTACTATATCTCAAGTAAAAGATATATCACAACTAAAAATGTTTGATAAATTATTTCAATAAAATTAGTTTTACTTGTAATGGTAAGAAGTGTATTCTTTGCCTTTAAAATCATTATTCTGAGAAGAGATCCATAGGCTTCAAAGAACTGTCGAAAGGATCCATAGCACCCGAAGTTAAGAATCGCTTGGGGGTCTGGCCCCATGGCCAAGGCGTGGAAGTTCTGCACCTTGTACTTCAGTGGCCTGGGTTCCCCAGTTCTGATCCCGGGGCAGACCTACTTTGGTCATCAGCCATGTTGTGGAGGCATCCCATGTACAAAAAGTAGAGGAAGATTGGGGCCGGCCCAGTGGCATAGTGGTTAAGTTCTCAAGCTCAGCTTCCGTGGCCCAGGGTTTGCTGGTTTGGATCCCAGGCGCAGACCTATGTACTGCTTATCAAGCCATGTTGTGTCAGGCATCCCACATGTAAAATAGAGGAAGATGGGCACAGATGTTAGCTCAGGGCCAATCTTCCTTAGCAAAAATAGGAGAATTGGCAGGGGATGTTAGCTCAGGGCTGGTCTTCCTCAAAAAAAAAAAAAAAGAAAAAGAGGAAGATTGGCACAGACGTTAACTCAGGGCAAATCTTCCTCACCAAAGGGAAAAAAAAAAAAGGAATCCCTAAGGTAGTGGAGGAGGTCTTTTTACATGATCTGTGGTTTTGTCAATCTAATTTTCACAGTTCTTGGTTCCCTCTTCTAAGAGCTCATCACCATGCCTCTGTTGGTTTGTGCCATATGTCTCTATGATATGTTGTAATTGTCGATCTTTCTCTGAGCAAAATACTACTTTTAATATGATCACAGTGAAATTCATAATGGAAATTCCCTTCATACTTATTTTAATATTTACTGAACAAATCCTATATGTAGTTACTGTGCTAGCCAAAGAGGATAATAGGTCAAAAAAAAAAGAAAATCACTGCTCTTTATCAACTTACAATCTGAAAGGTGGGGAGGGGTGTGTGTGTGTATGTAATAGCTTCTTGATTTATGTTTCCCCCTGCAGATCTTGGAGGCATCTGAGGTTTAATGGGGACTTTCCAGCATTCCAGACTGCTGCCCTGCAATGAAGCTCTGAGTCACAGTCTTTGGGTCTAAGGCACTGGCAACAATGTGGAACCCCAGGACAGCCAACCTGACTAACCTCCGCTCTAAGCAGAAGCCCAAAATGAGTCTGGCCTGAAATCAGAGCAAGCACTAGAGAAGAACTTCTTTGTTAATGGAAAGAGGAAAGAAGAAAAAGGTTTCCAGCAAATTGCAACAGACTTTCCACCATTCTAAAGAACCTACCTTCCTTATCAACCAGGCTGTTCTATCTAGTGACTCCCATTCTAGCCTTTTGCCAGAAAAAGGGCACATCAATCCTGGTGAAAATATAAAGACAAACCCTCAGAAAAATAGACCTGGAACTGTGATACTCTCAAAACGATCCAGTAGGAGAATGACGTCGGAAAGCCAGTCCAGCCCCCCTGTGATCCCATCCCGCAGGCCTGGATTCCGGATATGCTATATCTGTGGCCGAGAATTTGGGTCCAAATCACTTGCCATTCATGAGCCCCAGTGCTTGGAAAAGTGGCGTATTGAAAACAGCAAGTTGCCCAAGCACCTGAGGAGGCCAGAACCCTTCAAACCACAGCCTGTCAGTGGCAGCGGGTCCTACAATCTTCAGGCAGTAAATGAGGCAGCATTTCAGAGTTCTCAGGCTCAGCTGCTGCCCTGTGAATCCTGTGGCCGCACGTTCTTGCCAGATCGTCGTCTTGTTCACCAGAGAAGCTGCAAGCCAAAGGGTGAGAGGCCCAGAGTACCAAATCCCAACAGCTCTGATGACCTTACTGGTTTCAAGAAAGCTTCTGGTGGCATCCCAGCCCGACCAAGGACTCTCATCTGTTACATTTGTGGTAGGGAATTTGGCACCCTATCCCTTCCTATTCATGAGCCCAAATGCCTGGAAAAGTGGAAAATAGAAAATGATCGGCTCCCCAGGGAGCTCCGCCGGCCATTCCCACAGAAGCCTCAGCATCTTCCAACTGGACTGTCCAGTCAAGAGGGGCCAAGTCAAGTTCAGCTCATGCCCTGCCCAAATTGTGGCCAGACCTTTGCCCCAGACCGCCTTCTGGTACATGAGAGAAGTTGTAAAGCTCAACCTAGTGGGTCAACAGTTCAGAATTTGACGTTAGGGAGTGAAGGTGGCCTAAAGGAGTCCACTAATTCCAAGCAACAAAGGAACATGGCAGCACCCCCTGTGACTGATAAGGTAATTTGTGCCACATGAGATGCATTGGGTAGACCTAGGGGTACATTCTGCCTCCAGCGGAATGAGAGAAACCTGTCCCCAGAATCAGCTGCCTCGGCTCCTAGGATGATTTCTTTCAATCCCTTATTTCTGCCTCAACGCAGCCCAGCCAAGCCGATCCTCTGTCGGACACCAGGGGCTGTATCTCTGTTGAGAAAGTAAATATAATTACATCGTTGCCTGGTGAATTTGTAGTCCTATTCCATTCTGCTGCCTAAAAGAGAGCTGGACTTCTTTCTTCCCTGATCCCTCATACCAATAATCCTTGGGAGAGACTGTTATTTGAAAATGAGTCATTAGTGCTGTGTCTACATTACAGAGATATAATTCCTATTCCAACAGCCAATATTTATTACCGGTTTATTTTAGTCATCTACCTTAGGAATTCATTTTTGGCAATGCTGGGTTATGCTGAGTTTATCTTACTAAAATAGAAACTGTGTCAAAAACCCCAAATGACTTTAGCAATAATTAAACACTGGAGCACTTGCAGAAATAGACATGCTCTGCAAATACGGCATGCTTTCTTTCAATAATTTCATGATTGTAGTATGTGGGGAATTAACCCCAGTGTAGACTTTGAAGCAACTAGGTGTGTGTTCATGGTTCTGAGAAGTGCTCAATTCCTGCTGCTGTTCTGTACTCTGTGTCTGGGTTGGCCACCAGGCCCTAACCCCCATCTTGGGCAATTGTAAATAAACACGACCCCAGGGTCCCCAAAACCTGTATGGTGAAGTGTTGGTGGGCCTTTACCTGAAGTTTCACCGTCAGCGAGGATTGGGGAAGGATGCTTATGAGGATGGCCACCTGCAAGACAGGGCATGGTCTATGCACTTTGTCCTGTCATGCCAGGGGAGTGAATGCGCTGTCTTATACAGACTGTCAAACGATGAGAAATAGGAAGTGGTCAAAGTCCTTTCTCTAAGGCTTGCTCCTTGAAATGCCTCACCTTCAGGCATTCTTTAAATGAACTGTTTTCAAGAAACTAAAGTTATGGAAGCTATTGTAAAAGATTAAACCAGAGGAATGGGCGGTGGGGAGGCATCCTTTATTTTTAATCCAAATTTTCCTTTTTTATTGCATTATTTTGGCAAATGTCTATTACTTTTTCCTAACTTCTATGTTTAAAATGAAGTAATTACACACTTACTGGTTTAGAAGATTCCAAGACAACGATCCTAAAGCTGAAGAATCAAACTAGCAGATGCTGGGCAAGTTTTTCCAATGAACCTTGAAGAAAGAACTGCTAGTTTCCTTGCCGAATGAAAACCCAAACTCTTGAGTGTGGCATGGGCTGCAGGCTGGTCTCATAAACATGATCTGTTTTTCCCATCTCCTGGCTATTGCTTTTCTTCCAAAACGTGTGGGGTCTGGATTCAGAGAGTAAAAGAATCCGTGTCTCGGGGCCACAAATGAGAAACTCCGAGAGTGTTCTGACTTCCAGCCCTGTTTCCTGATTGTATGCATTTACTTCTAGTGTTCTCACTGCAGATCTCAAGATAGGAAGAGTGTGGTCAGGATTCTTGTGCTTGTTGTTGTAACACATACTTTGTGCTCCCAAGAGTGGAGCCAACAGGCTGAGCACAGCATGTTCTCACTCAGTCACGACTGCTAAAAGAGGCTGGCCTGGGCCCACAGCTTCACAAGAAGACACCTCCTGACTCACCCAGTCGTCTGGAGGGGAGAACATCCAAAGGAGAGGCCAGTGAAAGCCCTCAATGACTTGATCATTTCCGTCAGAGTAGGGGGCATCCATCAGAACAAGGGTATCTAGAGGACAAGGCCATGTCAAAGCACAGTCACCCCTGCTCCAGACCTGCAAAGGCGAGTGTCAGGGAGAAACTGGCACTCACTGCTGTCAGATGTGTGCTGGCCTGGTTGGGGACCACACAGGCTTTAGTGGAGGGCATAGGAAGGTCATCCAACATAGGGTCCCTTTAGCCGCCGGATTTAAAGCAAACTTGGGTTAATTAAAATGGAGGAAACTCCTAGACTTCAGAAAAGCATAAGAGCTCTTGAAGCAAGGGACTTTATTCCTTCTCTGGAAAAGACACTCGCCATTCTATAGTGCTTTCCGCAGAAACCCTCTCCTGGGTAGCGTAATTTTCTCTTTTGATTATGATTTGATCTTGTCTGTTGCTGTTTTTTCTTTCTTTGTGTCACCTGAAATTTAGATAGTACAGTGAACCATCCATTTTCCATAAAGAGCACTGCCCTATCTGTTATTAGATCTCAGAATTTCGTGTGTGCCTGTGATGGCCGACTTTTGGCTGATTACAATGCACACTCATTCTTTTTACAATTCAGATGTTTGCTTTGTTGTCTTCTCTTGTCAGTTAGAACAATTTCCCTCTAGAATCCTTGTTCTCACTCCAGATTGGAATCAGTGATCTTGCCTAATGTTCTCAGGGGCCTCAATCTTGTCTTGCATTTAGGTGAGAAAAATATTTTCAGAACCGTGATTGTAGTGCTTGGAAAACAATTCACTCCACTTGGGCGACAGTGACTGTTTTGCTGGCAGAATGACCTACCCTGCTCTTGGAATGTTCCTCCAGCATAGATTGGCTCAGGTTCCTTATGACACAGATGCTCCTGTTAACCTTCAATAAAGTCTAAACACAAACACAAGCCTTTAAGACAAGTTCTCCTCGGAAGCCTCAGAGGCGTTTTTTGCTTTAGCTCTGCTTTGCCCTCTAACCACTGGATGGGCTTGAAATGTCCCGTTGCCTCTTGTTCAAAATATAGGACTGAATTCATTCTTTCTGATCTCACAGGGAAGTTGTGAAGGATACTAAGCACTGTGTAAGAGGAATAAAACCATCGGTGTGGATTTTTATTTAAAAGGTGTGACTGCCCTGGGGTTATTGCCTCCTACTATATGGCGTCATGAGCAGCATCGCACTCCCTTTCCTCCAAAAGAAGAAAAGCCTGAATAAGAAATATCCCATTTAGCAAGATTTTAAAAGTGGTGTTAATTCCAGATGAAATTTTGATGCATAATACGGAAACCATAGATTATCACTTTAAATTTTAATATTGCATTTATTTAATGAGATCCTTTGATGTCTATTTTAGTAAGCAATTTCCTAAGTGATGCTGAAGAGTACAATAATGGAGGTCATTGGGGCCAGCCCAGTGGTGTAGTGGTTAAGTTTGCACATTCTGTTTCAGCAGCCTGGGGTTTGCAGTTTCGGATCCCAGGTGCAGACCTAGCACTGCTGGTCGAGTCGTGCTGTGGTGGCATCCCACACAAAACAGAGGAAGATTGGCACAGATGTTAGCTCAGTGGCAATCTTCCTCAAGCAAAAAGAAGAAGATTGGCAACAGCTGTTAGCTCAAGGCCAATCTTCCTCACCAAAAAAATAATAATAATGATAATAGATGTCATTATTGCTTCTTATTTTAATATGAGTGAATAAATTTTAATATTTGCATTTAATATTTGGAAAAAATATTGTCCTTTCCTAGAAGCTGATAGTATTTCATTCTTTGACTTTAGGCCCTTTCTGGTTAATTGGAGTACACATTGACCAAGTTAATTAAATATAACTACAAACCAAAATGAAGCCTTTGTCTAGTTACTTTTTACTAGTTAAATAATGCTTGGGGTTATTTGCTTAGGATTTTGCTTTAAACATGTGAAACATTGTTCCTGAAAATCCTATACTATATTGCAAAATAGACGTTCTTTTTCCTTACAGAAATTATCTTTTCTAGAAATGATTGCTTCTCTGAATGTAGTTTTAAGCTATCTCTGGCATCCTAGATGCTCAGATTTAAGCAAAAATCCCATCAGACCCATCTCTAGCATCTGGTGCTGCCATCTGGTGTTTTCTTTTAAAGTAATGTCTTCTACCCTATCAAAAATGCTATTGCCTTTCTCTTTGTGTTGCCTCCAAATGTATTTGAGAAGATGCCTTTATAATACAAACTCCAGCTATTTAGGGCTACAGTTATATATTTGGTTTAACTTTATAAATTCTGTCCCATGGCTAATTATCTCATTCCCTACAGGCAAAACTCTCAGTGGGAAGGTCACAATCAGAAAGACCCAGAAGGACAGGAGGGATGTTCTCATGTTGTCAAATGTTGTGTGTGTGCCTCTGTATCTATTGGGTAAGAAGTATTTGGAGTTTATTAGGAGGCGTGAAAGAAAGAGAACTAACTTTTATTGAGATCCTTTATGATCTTAGCACTTTATATACATGATCTCATTTTAATCTTCATAATATTACTGTAAGACAGATATTTCTTTTCCCACTTTCCAGGTGGGGGGACTGAGGTTAAGCAACTTGCCCAGTCACACAGTGGGTTTAATAGTGAGTGTCAGAGCCAGATATGTCTAATTCCAAAGGCCCATCTTTCCGTGTCACTAAATGGGAGGTATATGTGTGATACAAAAAGAGTATGGCTGCCTTGCCATGCTGTGAGTGTTCAGTAGGACAAAGAAGGCAGAAGTTTGTTTATTTAGCAAATAATTATTGTTAGACGTTGGACTAATTACTAAATATAGAGTCATAAAAAAGATAGACTTAGGGGGACGGCCCGGTGGTGCAGCGGTTAAGTTCGCACGTTCCGCTTCTCGGCGGCCCGGGGTTCGCTGGTTCGGATCCCGGGTGCGGACATGGCACTGCTTGGCAGCCATGCTGTGGTAGGCGTCCCACGTATAAACTAGAGGAAGATGGGCACGGATGTTAGCTCAGAGCCAGGCTTCCTCAGCAAAAAGAGGAGGACTGGCAGTAGTTAGCTGAGGACTAATCTTCCTCCAAAAAAAAAACAAAACAAAACAAAAAAAACAAAACAACAAAAAAAAAGATAGACTTAGTTCTTGATTTCATGGGAGTTTTAATCTTATAGAGAAAATGATGTGAAATAAATAAAAAATATAAAATTTCAAATTGTAATATGACAGTGTCTAATTATGGGAGTAGATATTCAGGATATTGATTAGTGAAAACCTCTGGCAGGAACTGACATTTCAGCTGAGATGTGAAAGTTATAAAAGCATTAGCCGAGAGTAAAGATGCAGGGAGAAGGAAATGGCAAGAAGAGGAGACATTTTGGCCAAAGGCAGCATGTGTGAAGGCTGCAAGGTAAGAAAGATCTTAAAATGGAACTAAAAAGTTCACAGAAAAGTGTCCAGAGCTTAATGAAGGAGGGGACAGGGACACAAGATGAGACTGTAGAAACAGCATAGTTCGCTCCAGCTGCCCAGTGGACGTGGGGACATCAGCTGTTTGGCTTTCGCAGAATCCGGGCAAGAGGTAATGATGGCTTGTCCTCGGGTGTTGGTAGTAGAGATGGAGGTAAGGTATAATGGGCGCAGAAATTGGTGATGGTTGGGATGTGGAGGGATGGAGAAGGGGGTCAGGACAAATCCCAGATTTCTAGCTTGAAAAACTGTATTAGCTTTGCCATTTTTTAAGATGAGGAAGACTTGAGAAAGGGTAGGCTCTTGGGAGTTAAGATCAATAGTTCCATTCTGGACATATGGAATTCAAAATGCTTGAAAGATAGCTTAGTGAGTAGGTAAGCTTGAATATATAAGTCTGAATCTCAAAAGAAAAGATTAATTGAGATACACGTTTATATGTTATTAACATATATTCAAAGTCATCAGAATGCGTATAGGGTTAGAATAATAGACCCAGGGCTGAGCCCTGAGGCATTACAATATTTAGGGGTTAGAGCAGAAGGGGTTGGAGGATGGGTGTCTGGAGACACTGGAGAAATGACTAGAGAGTGTGGTGTCATGGAATCCGCAATCAGGGAAAATGTCGAGAATAAGGGTGTGGAAAACAGTGTGGGATGCTGAGAGACTGGGTAGAATGAAGGCAAAAAAATGTCTGTTTGATTTAGCAATGTGGAGTTAGTTTGATAACCTTTGAAAGAACACATTGAGTGTAGTGGTGGGGATTGTAGAGTGTATGAATGATAAGATATGATGTGTTTTCAGAAGTTTGGCTTTGAAAACCAGGAGGAAAATAATAAGTAGCCTGGAAATAGAGATATTGGGTTAAGAGAGGTTATTTAAAAGATGAGAGTTTCTAGACTATGTTTGAATGCTTAGGATGGTGATCCAGTGGAGACAGGGAGGGTGAAGAAGCTGGAGAGGTGATAAGGGTAAGTGGAGAAGAAACTGGCACCAGGGAGTGGGATCCCAGCTTGTTTGGAGGGGGGATTTTGATAGGAGAGGGCACTTCTCCATTTCAGGAGTCAGTTGAATGCAGATGAAGGCAAGTTTGTAGGTTGCTAGTGGGAAGATGAAAGAGCTACAATCTGCTAGTTTATATCTTATGTTTTCTCAATGACATACCAAGCAAGCTTATCAAGCCTATCAGATGAGAAAGAGAGAGGTATAAAGAGAGAAAAAAATGTTACGTTTAAGAGTCTACATAGTCCTTTGTCTCTTCATACCTTCAGTTGAGCTGAGCTCCTGAAATCAAGACTAAGGCTTCTAGAACTGTTTGCCTCTAGGATTCCCAAACACAAGAATGACTTGAAACTACTTGGATGTGGTAGATAAAACATCCAGTGGGATCCTTCTGGGGGTTCTTACCCTTATAATCCTCTTTAGTGGCCCTGGTTCACCCCCTCACTTGAGCTGATGTCATAAAAATCAGCCTTGACCTCACAAACTGCCCTCTGTTGATGCTGATAGCTGGACTACTAATGCTCAACTCCATCTGCCAGCTCTTCATCTTTCCTTGGTGCCAACCATGCCTGCATATCAGGGCAGGATTCTAGGATCTCAAGGCTCTCAGGTGTACAAAGTGCAACTTTAAGGTAAAAGGACCAGTTCTCTTCTGCACTATGGCTCTAGAAGCCAACCTGAAGGAATCTGCGTGTGTAAACTGTGTGTGTTGAGGGTGGGGGGAGTTATGAATTTTAGAGCAACAGCATTACCGCGGAAATTGATGTATAGCTTCCTAACATAAACATTTGAAGGATAATACTCATCTGTACAAATTATAGTCTAACATAATTATTTTAAAAATCAACCTCAAATTATAATTACATATCACATATCCATGGCAAGAGAGACCATAATAGCTCCAGCTAGTTCTCCCAGAGCCAAAAGACCAAAGCAAAAATAGGTGGTCATTGATTTGGTGTTTCAATATGTGGCTTTCTGCTTCTCTAGAAAGAAAAGTACTGGTTGTAACCTCTGTAAGAGGAGAGGATCACGTATTATAACTTCAAATATTTTTCAGGACGAAAATGATAAAACTACAAAATGCCCTATTCTCAGAGTTAATCTAGCTTAAGTGATTTCATATGTCTTCATAAGCCTGTTTCTCCATCACCCCTACCTCTCCGCTTCGAGCCCCAAACACACAGACATCCATATTTTCTAATGAGAGATCCTTAGAAATCTTTGTGTAATCACTGAATGGATATACACAGTTCTTATAAATCAGAGTTACAAGATCAACAACTAAAATCTATCCCAAAATTCTTAGAACTCCACCAAAGGCAGTGCAACACAATTTTGAAGGAGTTCTTATGGGAACAAAGGTGATGTCCTATGAACAGAATCTCATTGCTAAATATGAGACACAAGGTCAGCCTTATGAATACGTGCAGCATTGAGAGGAGTTGACTGAGGATTCCGTCTCTTGCTTTCCTTTTATATTGTGTAATTCACTTCCTCCTTACATCCATTGTCTCTTTCAAATATTTGCCTCTATGAGACTGTCTTATATGTAAAGAAATGTCCTGTAAGTTGAAGAAGGGCCTAATAAATCCAGAAACTCAATAATTTACCAATCTTCCTGTTCCAAGCACCAGCTCTGATGCCATGATCCTGTCATTTAAAGTCCCCAAGCAGCTCTCACATCCCAGGCTACCTTTGTTTAAGCAGAGAAGGTGAAATCATAATGATATCACTAGTCCCAACCTGAAGGTTCAGGAAATTGAGGTAGAGGGAGAGAGGAAGAGGATGGGGAGGACCTGGAATCAACAACTCTAACACGGACAGGAGAGAGAAACACAAAACTGTGTCCCAAGGTTCAAATTCTTTCTGCTCTATCCAAAGGGATACTTGTCTTTTGATTGGAAAACTTCTTTCTTTGGCCTTCCCCTGAGCTGAGGGTCCTTTAGCATAAATTGTAGACAAATCGGGCACTGGAAATAAGCCAACTTCCAAGTTCCAGGTCAGGTAGTGTCTACGCTTTCCTTTTTTTCTCTCTAACTGTAGAAGCTGGAAAAACCTAAGTGGCTATCTCAGTTTGTGGGTTTTTCCTGTCTTGCCCCCATGGCTCCCTTGCTACTTCATTTTATCCTACGAACTGGAAGCCATCTGACTACAAGCGTCAGAGCTTGTGCCAAACTGAAGAGCTCAAGAACCAGACACGAGGGACATCCTCTGTCCGTTCTCTTCAAGGCAAGTCATTCTTGGCAAGAATTTTAGCAAGAGATTTAATCAAATACCTCACCTTCCAACCAATATCCTTCTAAGGGATCAGGGAAAAAAGCAGTTTTATCTCAAATGTGAAAAAAGAAAAAGAGAAAAATAACTTAAGCTAAGAAACTGTATTCTTTTCAGGAACAGACTCTAACTTGGAATTCATTCTTTGACTTACATATTTCAGCCTTGTATCTCAGGGTAGGCAATTACAGAACTAAAATGCCAAACTACTAACGGTGGGTAGTTTAAAACAAACTACCAATAGTTTGTCTTAAAAAATCAGATACCTGAAGATACTTGAATATTAAGAGCATTTCCAAATGAATAGTCCAGTCTTTCTTATTGTTAAAAGGAGCAAAACAAAACTCCAAATCATAAGTAACAAACTCTCTCTAATAGCTGCCCAATAGAGAGGGTGGATTGGAAAATTCCTTACGTGGCATCCAGTGATTTCCAAAAACAATTTAATTTCAAACAACGATCCTTCCAGATGTGACATTTGGGTAGAATTGTTTGAAAACACCAGAAGTAAATGTGAAATACCAGTGGTTTCTAGACAATCAAACTTTGCAATTGTTGAGGTTTGAGACTGAACTCTGCAGTTACTCCTATGTATTAAAATGCTATTTACACTTTATCTGTATGTGTAGGACATGCCTGGGGTGTGGAAACTTAATTATATACGTTCAGTCTCAGTCAAGTGTGTTAAAATTTTTATATGGCCGCAGGCAAAATTCTGACTTTAGGAAGTGAGTTTTTTGTGACCCAGCCTCATATACTGACCTCCCTTTCAGCACCGTCTGCACCCTCCCCGCCCCGACCAACCACCATTTGTTGATATTGTTGGAAGGGAGTTGGGAGAATCTGACAAAATCCTGCACAGAAAAATCTCCCTCATAGGACTATTTGCATTTTGAAAGAAGCTAGGAGAGAGGTCAGTTTTAACCCACGGAATGAAATTTTGAGGCAGTCAAGAGAGCAGAAGCAGGAATTTTGCTGGTTTCTCTCCAATCTCACCCAATGGCTGACTCTCTGGACATGTAAGGCATGTCTGACCACTGGTGACACTCATGTGTCTAGAAGCAGCTGGAATCAGACAGACCTGGAATCAGATAATAGATGCACAATGAAATCACGTATGTTTGAGCAAGTTACTTAACTTTCCCCAGCCTCAGTTCCCCCACTGTGAGAGGTTGAAATGAGAGAATGCCTGCAAAGGACCTGGGATGGTAGCTGACGAGTGGTCACTGGTCAGCTCCTTCCTGTTCCCTTCACAGCGCCAATGCCTGAAGACCCGCTATCCGAGTGAAAACCAGCTTGACCCCTTACGACTCACTCTGTGCCTCAGTTTCCTGGTTTGTAAATTGGGGGTACTGAGTCTTGCCAGAGGATTATTATGAGAATTATTTAGATAAAGCATGTTAAGTGATTAGTACAGGGCCTGGCACTTAGAAAGTGCTGGATAATTGTTAGCTGCTACTCAGTGGGACATTTTCATATTGGAATATTCACAAGAATTTCTAAAAGAGGTTTTACTTTTTTCCTCAAGTATGGGAGAGGAAAACTTTCCCTCTTATTTCCCCATCCAAACTTTCGGCATTCTATGGTATGCCCTGTGCACTCACCACAGACATTTCAATTATTTGGCCTAATGGAAGGGATCACGAGTATGGAAAATCTAAAATAGCAGCTAAGGCCAAAATTCTTTGTGTTTAATTTTGTCGTCCAGGAAGAGGAATGCTTGTTGATGGAGTGACACCCATTCAAACAACTGCACAGTCACATCACAAGTCCCTCAGACCCTGGCAGGCGGGCCCCTGTTTTTGACAGCCTGAGATTCAGCTGAGAGTGGGGGAAGCAAAAAATCTTCCAACAAGTAAATGACTTGAGGATTACACATGATTACGGTGCCTATGTGGTCTTGGAAACCAGTCTCATCCCTTAAAGTAAGAGCTTCTCTTGCCTAAAGATGGGCTTCAAGCCTCCTGTCAAGTTCTGTTGTAATTGCCAAAGTGCTTAAATTCAAAGCGAGCAGGGAATTTTCAGTGAGACAATCTCTAATATATCACTGCATACTTTTTTTTCTAAAATGCCTCCCCTATGACCTGGCTAGCTTTTTTAAATTCCACAGTCGGAGATTCAGTCCTTTGACTTAAAGCACTGACTCTATAGGAGATTCCAGCTAAAATGCATAGATTCCCTAGATAGGTAACAAACTCTTTTCAGCCACTGGCATATTAATGCAAATTAACCACGAGTTTAGCTCATTTTTTGGAAATGAGATATAAGGCAAATACCTTTTGTTGGGGAGCTATGCGGGGAGAGGAAGTGGGAAAATAGACTGCTCAGAGTCACAAGCTCAAATGCTTTGAGGGGTTGAGGAGGCTGTATATAGGGCAATAGGGAGGGGTGGAGCCTGTGGTATCTTGGAGAGTAAGTCCCACCTAAAGATATTCACATTTAAAAGTTTTGAGAAGATTATGCTGGTCTGGTAAAACATGCCTGTCTGTTGGCTGAAATGGCCTGTGGTCCATCAGCTTACAATTTGAGATCCAGAGTAGGGAGCAGAGAGGAGATAGTTCTAAGGGGTTAGCATAGCCTGGGTGAGAGGCTGTAAAGAGCATAGCCTCGGTCATGAAGGACCCATAAGGGACCCACATAGTTGTGCGATAGTTGTGTGCAGGAACCACTGGCATGCACACTTCATGCTGAGCATAGGGGAACTCACCCCAGCTGCCAATCACCATTTGGGAGTCTCCAGAACAATGAGGGCATTCTTGCGGGTCAGACATCCGGGAGCCAAACCTTCTAAGAATTTTACAGGACCACAAGAAGACCAGGATCCTAGAGAGGCTCCACATCTGGAGAGTAGTTTTCAGAACTAATCGGTCTGAATTGAAACATATCAGTGGGCAGAGAAGTCAAAAAAATGCTTCCTCTGCTCATCAGGTCCTTCTCATTCCGCCCCTGTTTCTTGAATAATTTCAGGTGGAATGAGCTCCATGCATGCCAAAGAGGGATCTGTCAACTTGACTTATTGCCCTAGAGAAGGAGCTTAGGAAAAAGCAAAAAATATTTCCCAAATGAAGGTGGTGAGTTAAGCGTGGTCATTCCCGCTGTTAGGGCCAGTTCCTGGTTCTGTACCTAGCACAGTGCCTGGCACGTTGCCTGTAACCAGAAAATTCTTCCTGAGCAACGGCATCTGAGGTACAGCTGACTCACCTCCTGAGAGACAGCCCTTTCCTCCAGATGCGTTTCCATTTAGTGCCGCTCGCTCTCATCTCCCGAATCAGTCTCAGCTGGATTCTCAGCAGATGTCCCTGGTTTCTTTCTACTTACAATGCAACTTTAGTATCAATATTTAGAATCCCATTGCTTTATTGTCTTTTGCGCAGTTGAAAAATATCTGATTCAACCCAGATCTTTTCGGACTGGCCATACTGAGCTCGTTACCAATCACGCTCCTTCTAACATACATCAATATATGGGGCCGGTTCTGGGCCAGGTCCTGCGACAGGGATTGTCATATGTATCTCTCCCATGGCCACTATTTTTTAATTGTGCATCTTGTGACTTGTCTCATTACAGATTAATGATCACAACCAGATGGTCTGAAAGCATCTTAAGGTGGGGCACCTTTTTCTAATTTACTCAAAGTCATAGTTCAGGCCAACAGGGACTGTTCCCTTTCAGGATGCTCTCTCACCTCTGAGTTCCTTGATTTCTCTGACTCTTAGGTTAATGAATGTCCCCAAATGAACAGGGCGTATGGCTGTTTTGGTGCCGGGATGTTATGATGCAAACTTAAAAAAAAAAGAACCGCTTAAATTTTCTGCCTTTTTTGTTTGTTTCCAAGTAATGTGCAAAGCATGTTACTTGAGGGAAAGAGTTAGGCATTTCATTTTATTTGCATACATATTTGGTAATAAAAAAGACATATCTTACATTTTGATATGGTGCTTTGGCACAGCCCCACTGAATGGCCTTTGCAAAAAGAACAGGCCAACTGATTCAATGACAGCAAATAAATCCAGCCAACTCCTGCCTCCAAACATGCAAACGCAGGGGGCTTCCTCTGTTCCCTGGTTGCAGATAGGGAATTGTACTTGTGACCTTCTAGAGCAAGGCTCTCAGCTCTCTCTTTCTTCCTTCCTGAGGGGAGTGAGTCTAAAGATGATAATTACAGGTTGGAGGGATGTCAAGGGCAAAACTGAGGAAAATGTAAAGGAATGAATAGTTTGAGGCAAAGGGAGCCTTTCACTACCCCGGAAATCAGCTGAGGAAAGTGACTGGCTGACTTTATGCGTCTATTGTGCACATGCGCACGCACACACACATATGTTAAAGGACCTTGAGATTTCTCTTACTGGAAGATATGAAACTGGTGTCGGTTATGTTTCAGACAGACCAGACGCCACGCACATGGCACAAAGGGAAAGCCCCACTTTTAAGCTACCCATCTCTGCTGCAGGGCTCATGCCCTGGCATCTAGAATTGGACTTTTCTGCATGAAATTGTGTGTGAATGGAGTCGCTACCTAGTGCACTTTCTCTGGCAAAATTTTTAATGTCCTGGAAAAAAACCATTTTCTAAATTTCTCTGGGTGCTTTTTTTTCTTTTTGTAGTTTTCTTCTATGGTAATTCTTTCTCTTTGTTCAACTGAAGAATTTCTTGCTAGACAAATTAAAGGGTTTACAATCTAGATCACTTAAAAACATTCTCCAGTTCCTGGCGAAAGTCACTCTAAAATATGTTATTTGATTTTGGAATTTCATCTGCCAATGCGTACTGCTGATTTGGAACTGACTGTATTGCCTGAGCACGGGAATGCTAAAATACTCCACTGAACCAGGTCTGCATGAGTGGGTTTTAATCAGCTTTATTGAGGAATAATATACAAACAATAAACTGCATGCATTAAACACGTGAATTCAATGAGTTTTGACAGTTTTACGTACCTGTTATACCACCACCATAATCAAGATCCAGAACATTTCCATCACCCCTAAAGATTCCTGATACCCTTTATTCCTCTTTTCACCTCCAGCCTCCAGGCAACCCCTGATTTGATTTTTAACCACTTCAGCTTAGTTTGGATTTTATATAGATGGAATCAGCGACTAAGGTACTCCTTTGTGTCTGACTTCTGTCTGCGTAACGATTCTGAGTTTCATCCATGTTGTTCCTAGTAGCAGTAGTTCTTTTTCTACTGCTGAGTAATAGTCCATCGAATGGCTATATTACACTTTGTTTATCTATTTATGGATACTTCCAGTTGCATTAGTGTTTTTTTTTTTTTAAAGATTTTATTTTTTTCCCTTTTCTCCCCAAAGCCCCCCAGTACATAGTTGTATATTCTTCATTGTGGGTTCTTCTAGATGTGGCATGTGGGATGCTGCCTCAGCGTGGCTTGATGAGCAGTGCCATGTCCGCGCCCAGGATTCGAACCAACGAAACACTGGGCCGCCTGCAGCGGAGCGCGCGAACTCAACCACTCGGCCACGGGGCCAGCCCCGCATTAGTGTTTTTATTACTACTTAAGACTGCTATCTAGTTCAGTACAGACAGAACCAGTCTGTATTTCTTCAATATAGAAGAATCAAGATGTTTTAGTATATGAAAATTATAAATTGCTCCATCTGGCCTATTCCTTGATCTGATTCTGTCTCAAAGGTATTAAGTCCTTATCCTTGCATTCAGGTCTCAACACAATCAAGACGCTTGTCATTACTTTTTTTATTGCCTCTCTCTGCCTGACTCCCACAACAACGCAGAGGCTGAACCAGCTCTCTTGGCATAGGCCTGTGTCTAGTACTGTCTGTCAAATCCCTACCCAGCTACTGAAGCATGGCTAGCTTCTAATGACAGAGAATGGAGTTTGAGCTCAGGACAAAGGTGGGAAGATGGGGGGACACTTAGAAAAGGTGCCAAACTTTGACTGAATTCTCAAGGTCTGACCATTCGTGTTTCAGTCCTGTATTGAATGGACTAATTCTTGCTCTCACACTTCCTCTCATCAGTTTTTTTGCTACGGGCTTTAAAGCTTTCATGTTAACATACTTCAGTAATATTAACTAGTTATTGAAAAGGTCATGTCATTGGCAGTTTGCTTGAGGGAATTCTCCCCTCACCAGTACAGTTCTAGCCATTCAACAAACCCACTTCAAATATCACCCACTTTGTTGGCTTCTGGTCAAAACTCTTCCCTTTCTTCCTACTTCAGGTTCCTGTGTCACTATGTCTTCCTACCATGGCACTTGTAAATTTTGCCTTCTAATTAGCAATTTATACGTTTGTCTCCATTACTAAGGAAAACTAAGGATTGGGGATCCTCAACACCTCCAGCATGGAGGAGGTACTATACTCAATTAAATGTTTGTTGCTGGAAGGACTAGATGAATAAAGTCATGGAGCAGCAAAGTTGAGGACTGTGGCCTCCAGCTTTGGGAATGGTGCTGAGTTTGGTGCAGTTAGCAGATTTGTTTCACGGCGCTAACGCTGGCCATGAATGAAGTCAGTATGAAGTGTTTGGCCTTTATTCTGTAGCCGTGGAGAACCACAGAAATTCCTGATATCATGTCAGACAAGCCAAGTTTGCACAAAACAGAATCAAGTGCAGAGGGAAGGGGGGCAGTTGGGCGGCTGAAAATTACACGGTGATTTGTCAGTCCAGCCACAATGGGCAACACAGGACCCAAGGGATGGTTCAGTCCATCCACTCCCCAAGTTATCTTTTTGGCTGCCACTTTTCAATGTCAGATGAATACCATACAACCCCATTTAGTTATTTGTGAATTCATGTTTTGGTTAATGCATCCAAGCCAGGGAAACAAGCCTGAACAAAACTAAAATATCTTAAAGAGCTATATTTAAATTATGTTATGGTAGAAACAGACTCAAGCTAAATCCTGCCCTGAGATTATTTTTCCAGACCTTCATTGCTGCTTTTTAAAGAAATGGATCAGAATTCTAGGACTTCAATTAAATTGCATCATACAAGCATTTAACTGATGTATATTGAACTTTAAACAGTTGAAAAAATAAAATAATATTATTAGAATTGTGTAAGATACTGTAAATATTTTCATTTTGCCTTGTACTTTTGTTTTATGCTATGCAAAGTTGTATTCATACCTAATATTAATTCTAGTTCCAACTATTAATTGATTATAATACTAAACTGTATTATATACAAAGCTTTGAATATGCTCTTTTATCAATTATTAAAGGAATTTTCAGAAAGCAATTTGGGCTTCACTTGATTTTTCCTTTTAGGACAGATTTTATTACCTACTCCCTGCTTATGTTTTTACTCTGGAGTTGATATTCTTTTTTTATCATTTTATTATTCTTATAAAAATAACACAAGTTCATTACAAAAATTCAAACTATTAGGAAAGTATAAAAATTAGCATAAAAATTACCCCAAGCTCCATTAGTTTGACCTTAGTCAACATCATTCCAGACATCTCTCTGTATACACAAACATACATAAATAAATAGAGATGCGGACTGGTTCATGGAAGTGAGATCAGCATATCCAAGTTATTAACAGAGATACAATAACTTTTACTCAAATTTAACAAAAAGAAACCAACGTGAAACTGACATTGCTGAACTTCAGAAAAATATTTCTTCACTCAAAGAATATTACTTCTTAAAAGGATCTACCAACATTAAAAACAAAGATAAATTATTGAAAGATTCGAAAAAAAAATTTCAACTCCATGAGTTAGTTTTACATTGCTTTAATTGACTGTTTGCCATGTAAGGTGAGGAATTTAGTCTTATTAACATCTTTACACCTCTCCTTCTCCTGCCAATTTTTGATAATTAAGTATTTTTATTTGTCAAGGTATGTTCCTTTTATATTCCCTTCTCTAACCATAATTTCTGTAGTCATTTTGCCTTAGTTCTATGTTTAAATGGATTCATTACCAGTCTTATCGTCACAGCTTCAACATTTCTGAGCTTCTTGTTGTTGTTGTTGTTTCATCCTATGATTGTTTGTATTTTATTAATGAATGTTTTTCAAAGGAGATCAGAGGTAGAGTGACCATACAATTTATTGACTAAATGGGGACAGTTTAGAAAGTAAAAGAAGGAACCGTTAATACTTAGCCAAGACAACAGGTATACCAGCGACTGTTCTAGGCAGAGCAGGACGTAAGATCACTGAAGCTGGAGGTGATGTATTTCATAAGTTCTTGCATGTTTCAACTCAGCACTTTTTGATGCATTTAATTGGTGCCAAATGGTTCCTTACACAAAGGAGCATCTATTTGAGGAAGAAGTTTGCCTCTGGCTAAAGGCCCAACAGCTCACTTCCTGGAGTTAATGGATGAGTTTTAAAGAGTCCACCAATTTTTTGAAATCACATCCATAGTTCTGCAGACATGTGCATTTTTCTGGAGAGATAATCATAGCAGTCATTAGGTGTTCAAAGGGATCTATTGCCCCATAAATATTACTTGCTAATTTCTATTTCACAACAAATCTCCAAAAAAGCTACATCTTTGGATCATGGTCTCCTAACTCTCCTGTAAATAACATCACACAACTATAACTTCACACTACTGTTACTTAATATTCATTGTGGGTTAATATAAGAAATGAACAAACATAGAGTGTTTCTGATCTTTTGTAAAACTGCTAGTAATGACTTCCATTTTAGTTTTCAATATTTCTTTCATTAAGATTCATGCAACAGTATTTAGTGTTAGGGATACTTTTTCCTGCTAGTTAATTCTTATGCTTCTTTCCCTAAGCTCTATCAGCTATTGAGTTGTGCAATTCACTGTGGTTTCCTTTCAGCCTGAACTACCAGAGAGGTTATTGAGAGCCATTTGAAGCTATTTGAAATAGGTATCCCAGTCTAGATTTTCTAGAACTATGTCTATTTCTCTTCCACCCATATGTCTCTGGAGGTTCTCCACCAAACCATTCTCTTTTCTTGGTCCTTAATCATTTCCCTTTCCAATATCTATTGGTGGTATTACAGCTGTTTATTTTAAACTGTAAAAATGAATGGATGGATAACAGATCATCTACAATGATTAGGGGAAAAGTTGTCAAATGTCCGCTTCCCTTTGCTTTGCATAGTCCTGGCCTATAAGATCGATCATGAGGTGTTCCTGACAGAGAAAAGACATTAACGAAAAGAAAAAAAAAATGCTGAGTGGAAAATAAAATGATAATTCCAATAGTGGCCAGCAAAATGATTTAAAACATATGAAAGTTAGTGGATTCAAGTTAAAAGAAAAACACACATATGAAAACTTTCCCTGAAGTGTTCAAGTGCCTCTGCCTGTATCCAGCCTAAATACACTTTCCCAGGAAACTGAAAGAACAAAAGCAAAATTGTGATGAGCCTTAAACTTTTGCGTATGGAGAATTTAGCTGCCGGTTCATGTAGGAAGTTTAGGAAACAGTTTACACCTGAAATAACACTGAAGTAAATTCAAGAGATTAACTTTTTGAAAAATCTTTTACCCTGATGTTAAAGAAGTAATGCTTCACACCCCCAAAATATTATCTGAAATGTTGACAGGAAAACTGTTGATTTAATCCTTTGCTCTGCAGAAACATTAAACTTATCGGTTTCCTCTTTGCCTTCCTTTAATTACGTTTTCCTGGAATTGGCAGGCCCTGGCAAGCCCCCAGGCAGACGAGCCCCCTGGGCAAATCTTCCACTGGCCCTGCCTTGCTCTGTTATGCCATGTCTCATTAGCGCATTTCTAAGACGGGGCCTTCTGCCCTTTCTGCCAGGGCTATGGTCTCTTCCTCCTGTTCCTCCTCTCCCTTCCCCACACGTCCGCTTCCATCTGAAAATGCTGGAGAAAGAGGCTGAAAAGTAATACCTTGGCAGTTGGGGTAGTGGCAATAACCACAAGTTGGAGATTGTTCAGCTTTCTCTGGAAGTTTCAGACTGACAATCGTGAAATTAATGAAAAATAATAGAAATTCTCTTACCTCTGTTGAGACCCATGGGGATGCGTTTTTCTCTTTAGCAGTGTCTGTGTTACTTGCACTTCCCTAGAAAGTAAGCTTAGGAGTAAGATGTTCAAAACCTAAGAATATGGAGTATGTTGCAGGTTCATCTGCAGTTCAACCACAAATACAGAGCATGGAACAAGCTTTGGAAAATATAATATAGAACATCTTAGCCCTTTTATGGTATTAATTTTCTCCCACATTTCTTTAAGTTACTTTGTGCGTGTCTTCTGGCCTCTGTGTCTGCCTGTTTTCTTCTAATTTTTCCTTTCAAAAGAAACCTTCTGACAATGTGACATGAATGTCCTCATTTAGGACCCATGCCATTTATTTTGCTTATATGCTTGGTTAAATACTGCATTTGGCTCATTCTTTCCATATGGAATTTTAATAAAATCATTATTCTCAAAGTAAAAAAAAAAACCTCATTTTTAAACTAAAAAACCTGCACTTAATTAATCTTTCAAGTAAGCGAACAAGTAAAAACTAGTAAGGAACTTGTGGATACTTTGAAAATTATTGCTTCTCCTTATTCTTTCTCTTAGGTCTTGAATTCCCCAAATATTTTTAAAGTCACTTTTCAGGTATAGATCCTGCTATGTGGCTAATAACAAGGAAGGATAAACAATTATAGTTATTTTGATGACTATAGTCTATTGGCATAATTCAGTATAGAATAATATAATAAAAATATTCTACTTCAAATAATATGCTTTTTTAAAAAACTTGGATCATGCAGAGAGTAACTCTATTTTCCATTTTGCTTGGTCTGTGTCAGTTGTGGATTTCCCCAGCTAGAGTCTGTTTTTCGGTTTGGGTATGCAGAAATCACAAATGTGCTTCCTTCCAATTTTGATCTTGCTCTGTGCTCTTCCCATCGCAGTTGTAATCCCCAATAGTCTTAGTTAGAAGCAGGCAGATTCTAAAACCTTCACACATTTTGCCATGTTTTATTTCCCCAAAGGAGACCACACCACCAAGTTAATTTTTCTCTGCTTTCATGCCACCCAGTGCTACTTAAGAACATATTGAAAAAGGCCATTTAATTCCATTAAAATTTCTTGCAGCTCAACTTAACTAGGTCTTTTCCATTACTCGATGAGTATTCTTCCCGAATTGAATCACTATTACATTCCCCACAGTGCCTAATTCCCATATTTTTCACTATTCTCTTGCCCAGAATTCAAATCTCTTCATTCCCTGAAGATCACTTTGCCTCATTCTTTGAAGACTAAATTCCTCTTACGTGAGCTCGTCTTGCGCCTCACTTCTCCACAACAACCTTTCTCTAACTTCATCTATTTCGTCTTCCCCTTCTTCAGAGGCTAACATCTCCAGTCACATCCTTGACCCCATCTCCTCCTGCCTCCTTGGAGACATTATTCTATTGATTATTTGTTTTCTCTTCAGCCTATAGTCTCTCTCTGCCTAAGACACTCCTATCCTGAAAACAACAAAACAAATCTTTCTTCAGCTCTGCTTGTCTCTCAAATTTCCTTTCTTCAGATTTTTTGAGTGTATTCTTCTTCTCCTCAACCTAATCTTTAACTCCTAACAATTTAGTTTTATCCTTATCACTACATTGGAACTAAACTTGCAGAAGTCACTGGTATACAATCTACTGGTAATCAAATCTAACGGCCTCCCTCAACCACCCGTTACTCTCTGTAACATTTGACAGAGTTGATGACACTATCTTTCTGGAAACCAGAAGTGTTTCCAGAATCCTAAATGGAGTCTTTTGTCCCCATGCTCTGTTTCTTTAACTGGAAACTTGAACCTTTATCTTTTTAGGCTGCAATTTCCCTTCCCCAATTTCCTTATTGTAGATATTCTCCTAAGAACTTTTTTCCATATACTCTCTATAAACTCCTTTTCTGAAGTTTTTATCATTTTAAACATCTCTTCTGTGTGAATAGCTCAGAAACCTGCTAATCCTAAATTATAAGCCTCTATTTCCTGTTTTGGTTGGACTTATTCACATTTAGATTCTACAAGTATGTCAAACACAACAGGTCCGGAACAGAATCCCTTTATTTCCCCTTCTCCAACCTGCCTTTTTCAATCCCCCTTTCAGTAAGTGACATCACTATCGCCCTGTTACCTAGAATAAAACATTGGTGTTCTCTTGGACCTGTGATTTCTTTGCTCTCAGAGCCATGAATGCTGAAGTTCTCATAGATATGCTGCCCTGTTAGCCCTTTTAGATACATTACAGCCAGACCTTTTTGTAAAGCCCTTTATAGATTACTGCCCTAACAGTTTCCTATCATTTACAAAACAAAACCCAGACCTTAGCATGGCATTCATGGTTGTTCACAGCATGGCTGCAGCCTGCCTGTCTGATTTTAGTTCTCAATGCTACACTGAACACCAGGCAAACTACGTTATTTGCTATTCCTTGTACTCACCTCCAGATTCCTGTTCCCAAGGCTTTGCTCATGCTGTTTCCCCAGGCTCCAATAGTCTTCTCCACCCCTCCCAGTCCTTGTGGTCTGAATTCTACCCATTCTTCAAATGCTACCTCCTCAAAGCTTTCTTTGATCTTCACAACTGGAAGAAAGATTTCCAACCTCTGAATTTCAGTTAAATTTTACTAACGTAGCCAAACTAGCTTTCTTTTGCTTAGTGTTTATGTGAAATTTTTTTCCTATCCTTTTACTTGTAGTCTATTTGTGTCTCCATGTTTGTAAAATGCATTTCTTATAAACAACATGTAATTGGGTCTTAGTTTTTTAATCTAGTCTGTCAACCTACGCCTTTTAATTGTGTTCTTTAGTCCATTTATATTTACTGCAATAATCGATATATTTAGATTTAAGTCTACCACCTCGGTGTTTTAATTCTATTTGTTCCTCTTGCCTCTTTTATTATTTATTTTTTTTGGTCCTCTACTCCTCTTTTCCTATCATTCTTTGGGGGTAGTTAACTCAACAATTTTTTTTTAAGTATTCTATCTCCCCTAATTATGCCTCTTTGCATAACTTTGTGCTTCAGTGGTTACTATTGAGATTAAAATATGCATCTTCAGCATGTCACATTCTATGTGTGAAAAATTACTTCAAGGAAGATCTAAGAATTCTATGCTTTTATTTACTATAACTTTATGTATATATATATAAGTAAAGTTATTTTTTTTACAAAATAAGTTTTGCATAAAAACTTTACATATATATATGTAAAGTTTACATATATATATATACACCATAAACTCCATACTCCTTTGCTACCATTTTTCTTCAAAGACCCCTTAATCTAAAGAGATTTTGTCATTTGTATGTACAAAAATTAGAAATATTTTTAAAAGATTGTTTTAATTTATTGAACTATTTGCATTTTATGCTGTTTCTATTCCTTATAGAACAGATTTCTAGCTGATATTTCCCCTCAGTATTTAGAACTTCTTTTAGCATTTCTTGTAGAGCAGCTCTGCCAAGGATGAATTCTTTTGCCTTTTGTCTAAAGATGTGTTTATGTCACCTTCATTTTGAAGGATATTTTTACTGGATATGTAATTCTAAATTGACATGGTAGTGGGTTTTTTCTTTAATCATTGTTAAAATGTCATTCCATTATTTTCTGTCCTCCACATTTTTTCTGATGAGAAATCACCTGAAATTTTTGTCATTGTTTTCTTGTTCCCTTGTATATATTGTCTCTGTTTTCTCTGACTGCTTTCAAGCTTATCTTTTGTCTTTAGTAGTTTCACTATCGTGTATCTAGTTCTGTTTTTCTTACTTAACCTGCTTGGATTTCTCTGAGCTTTTTGGATATGTTATTTGTTGTCTCATTAATTTGAGAAAATTCTCAGACATAATTTCTTCATCTATTTCTTTTCTTCACTTTTTTTCTCCTCCTTCTGGGATCCAATTACATATATGTTGGACCATTTGATCTATTCCATTTTTTTCTTCACTGTTTTTTCTCTCTGTGTTACTGTTTGGGAAATCTCTTCTGACATATCCTTAAGTTTATTGATTGTTTCTTCTGCTGTGTGGACATCTGCTGAAAGTCTTATCAAATGAATATTTCATCTCCCATATCATGTTTTTTATTTTAGCATTTCCCATTGATTTTATTGAATAATTTTTATCTCTCTGCTTTAATTTTCCATATATTCACACATGCTGTCACCTTTTCCTCTATATCTTTTAACATATTTACTACAATTATTTTAAATAATTATTCTTAAGTATTAATCAAAATAATTATTTTAAAACCCTGATAGTCCAGTTATCTAGGCCATATCTTAGTCTGGTTATATTAAGATTATATCTGATGGTGGTGGGTCCTATTTTCTTTGTGTGTGTGTGCTTTATAATTTTGATTGAATGCTGGACATTCTGTGTAAGAGAACAGTAGATTCTGAGTAGATTATACTTATACTCAAAATAAGTTTGCCTCTTCTTCTGTCAGGCTGTGAGTATAATTGGTGTGTCAATGTCGTCTGTAATTTAGCAAGGTTTGGATCTTGTCTTTGCTTTAGTTATGTTCAGTGCATTACAGGGTTTAAATTCCCCCAGTGGTAAACTGCCCTTGCCTTGAACTCAGTGAATGGCCTGGAGCCAAAGGGCTCCTCCTAGTTCTTCTGCTATACTCTTAGACTCCTGTGTGCCTTACATGCCTGCAACAGAGAAGGAGTTGCCCTTAGTGTTCCCAACCCTCCTTCAGCAGTAGACTGCTCTTACCCAGGACTCAGTGCATGGCCTAATTCTCCAGCTCTGTCCTCAGATTTAGGCAGATCCTGTGTTCTTGAATTACTGAAGCTTTCTATCAAGGCTTCTGCCTCTCCCCAGTGTTGGACTGTTTTGGATGGGAGAGTTTATATACACAGACCCTGCATGCCTGCACCTCAGAGGTGTTTGCACTCAGCTGTCAGCCCTTTTCTCTGTGGCAGACAACTGTTGTCTCATATTCATGTAAAGTTGGAGTGTGGGAGGTTTTCTCTTGATTCTGTTTATCCACCCTCAAACTTAGGCAGTTCTTTTAACTCTTAATTTACCTTGCAACTTTGAGTCTCCAATGGGCTCAAAAATTATGATTCTGTAGGCTATTTGACTTATTTCATTGTTTAGGTGGGAGCAGTGTTTCTCATAACTTTCTATATCCTAGACAGAAGCAGAAGCTCCCTATTGCATTTTATCCTTAACGCTTCCTCAGATTTGGTTCTCCCAGAAAGAAATCCTAAGAAAAGGATTTGAGTTCAAGTAGTTTATTTGAGAGATGATCCCAGGAAACCCCAGCAAAGTAGTGGGAGGAGAGATAGGGCAGAGAAGGAAGCCTATATAGTACATTAATGAGTAACTGTGGTACAGTCCCAATGGGGACTTCTGGAAGACTGTATGGAATCAGCCTTAGAGAGGAAGCTGGGTATTTATCCACCACCTCCCATCTATAATTGATTAGTTGCCCTGCCTGTGAGTGGAGCCTACTGTATGTCAAAAAAGGCAGAGAACACAGGTGCTTGCAGTAGAAAGCTGTTGACATGAGGCAATGTGGGTGGGCACAACAGTGTTTATCATAAACGCTCCAATGAACTTACTTTATTTCTCAGACATACCAGTATGCTAAAGCCAGATGTTATTGAGCAGATGATTCATGCCGGATTTATCTTTGTGTTCTCCTAGCACGGAGAATAGTCAGAAGATAATCAATCGATATTTATTAAATGAGAAAATACATTTTATAAACTACCGACATGTAGAATTCTGGTTAGCTCCTCTTTATTTCCTAAACTCCTCTCAAACCCACATCCTCACTGCCCCCAGTCACTCAGATAACATAGTTTGTTCTCTTGTCATAAAGTTTAAATTCATCAGACTGGTTGGAGTTTTTAAACATCATATTGATTTTCTAGCTAATTTGAATGCATTATAATTTTAAAATATAATTTCCAAACCTACACTTTATCTAACAGATATGTTATATTACTTGCAGCCAACAATGATAAGACGTCCACCAACAATTGTTTGCTACATTTGTGGTCATGAATATGGAACAAAATCAATCGCCATCCATGAGCCACAATGTCTAAAAAAATGGCATAATGAAAACAACTTGTTGCCTAAGGAGTTAAGGAGACCAGAACCTAAAAAACCAGAAGTCAGGACCATCACTGGTAAGTTTTTTGAAAAAAAGACTTGAGTGCATAAGGGAAGATTTTCTCTCTAAATCTGTAAGAGTAGAGATATTCTTTTCTTATTTGTTTAAACAACTGAAATCAGCAACATTTACTTTCTTGGCTACAGCCAAATAGGAAAAACAGTTCTGGAATGCCTGCCCGAAGTGCTGCCTTCAGATGCTGAGACAGAAAGACACTACGTGCTGGCAAAACTGGGCAAGAAGAGGCAGGGGGCCAGCCCCATGGCCGAGTGGTTAAGTTCGCACGCTCTGCTTCAGCGTCCCAGAGTTTCACTGGTTCGGATCCTGGGCAAGGACATGGTATCACTCGTCAGGCCATGCTGGGGTGGCGTCCCACATGCCACAACTAGAAGGACCCACAGCTAAAAATACACAACTATGCACCTGGGGGCTTTGGGGAGAAAAAGGAAAAATAAACCTTTAAAAAAAAAAAAAAGAAGAGGGACCCACTGGAATTTACTATATTTCCCGAAAATTACTTTCATGTACCATCAAACATAATACTTAAAAAATGTAGAACTTAAAAAACCTTTGGGGCATCTGGAAACAAGTCTTCAAATATAAATGTATCTTAGTGTTCATAGAGCAAAGGTACCAAACTCAAATGCTTACAGGGTCCACTAGCCAGGTTGCAAAATTTAATAAATTGGTGCAGGTGTGAAAAAAGGGAAGTTGGGGCCCATGGTGAGCTGGAGAGCACTGACTGTCTTGCCAGTTCCAGCTGGTATTATTCATTCAGAAATTTAGCCCAGTGTGGTCACACATTTCAATAACACATTAAAAGACTGGAAATCTAGACATCTATATGAAATGTCCAGATTTTTTAAATTTTGCGATTAATATATTGTAAAGCACTGCTCAAGCCAAAGGAAACTGAAAGTCCATAAACTGCCACGTGTGGCCTCATCACAGAGCCTCATGCTTACTCTTTTAGGAAATGAGAATAAAGTAGTTCAGAGAATATTTTTGCCAAGCAAGCTCAAACTTGCTCATCACATTTCTACCATTGTTATTTTCTCAGTTGAGCCCCTGATTCAAAGAAAATCCTTCTTAGTTTTAGGAGGAGTATCATTTAGTGCATTCGTTCTTCTTACGTAGCCATAGATCTGCAGATCTGGGAGGTAACCTGGAGGTCATTTAGTGTCAATCAGTCCAGAACACTCTTGTTAGAAATGTGACCCAAAGAGAGTTTTACAGCAACCCACAGAATGTAACCTAGATTGTCACGATAAATTTCTAGATGTTGCTAAAACCCAACTATTCACAGTCTTTGCTAAGAAGAGGACTCTGCATATAGACGGAAAAGAACTCAAGATGAAAACGTCATGTATTGAAATTACAGCGTTTGCCCACAAAGAGATTGTTTACCTCATTGAAAAGCTCTTCCCAGCAATTCTCATTTGGTGTGGAAAATGAGTTTCCTTCACTTCTGATCTTTATCACTTCTCTGCTTGAGCATAATTATCACACATCTAGAAGAGGTGACTAGTTTGAAAGCCCAGGTAGGTTCCTTGTTCTGTTGTTGCCTACAGATGGAAAAGGTAGGTCTGATAGGTGCACGTCCCTGCAATTTTCCTCTTGGCCTCATGCTATTTTTATTTCTGAAGGTACTCTTTCTCTGTAGGCAAGGGAATTCCCATTACCATTTCCACCCTATGGACAGTGTAGTCATAGAGTTCAAATTACCCTTCCTCCAGACCCAAAGCCAAAGCCTTATGCAAAAGCTTTTAGAAATGTGATGAATCAGGGCCATCCCAGTGGCACAGCAGTTAAGTTTGCATGTTCTGCTTCTCAGCCGCCCGGGGTTCGCCGGTTCGGATCCCGTGTGCAGACATGGCACCACTTGGCACGCCATGCTGCGGTAGGCGTCCCACATATAAAGTAGAGGAAGATGGGCATGGAGCTCAGGGCCAGTCTTCCTCAGCAAAAAGAGGACGATTGGCAGTAGTTAGCTCAGGGCTAATCTTCCTCAAAAATAAGAAAAAAAAAAGAAATGTGATGAATCATCTACAAGTGAGAATCAATGAATACTCTGGAACATCTGAGTCCACATTAAAACTCATATGAATAAGGAGAAAGTACCGTTCTTTTTTCAACAGTTTTCAAAGCACTCAAAATATACATTTGTATCCTGCATAGAAAGTGGTATTTGCTTTATCCAAAGGAGAAATACTAGGTTTTCTGGGGTTTAATTTCCCATGGATCAAAAAAAGAACATTAGGAATGGGCATGTTAAGGAATCTGAGGTTTGTCATGGTTGTGTGAACCGTTAGACAGAAATCATATAAGAATAGCCTGGGCTTTAATGAAAAAATATGTGCTATGAAAATGATAAAAAGTGTGTTATATATTTTTGAGTGCCTGGCTACATTTTGGGGGGCCTATTTTGGACAATTCTAAAACATATTCAATTTAATGTACTAAAGTCATTCTATTTAAATAAGGTTTATTAAAGCTGAGTCCCACAGTTTCTCTAAAACAAAGCCACATGCCTTTTGTCTATGCTCTGCCAATGAAGATTATACATCTCTCAGCTATCTTTGTTGTTTTCTTAAGGACACTTCTTTCCATCAGATTAACTATTCTGCTTGTATTCGTCACTTTAATTATTTAAAGAATCTTTGAGTTTATGACCATAAAGAGGTGATACATTTTTAGGATATAATTCATCTTAAATTCACTCTCAACTGTCAGTTTTGACTTATAAAAACATTCCACTGAAGGATTACAGAAGAGGAAAATACAAATACATGTCCTTTTTCCTTTGCAAGCTTATATTTAGAGGCATCTGAAAGAAGGCCACAAGTTATATTTGCAAGAAAATAATTTGCATGATAATAAGCAAAGATATTAATAATTAGTGAAGAATGCATATCATAACACATAAAGCAATATCTTCCCCTTTGTAAAATCCAAAGAGTGAAAAATCTCTGGTTCATAGCTAACTTCACTCAACCTTTGAGTGAGCAGTACTCTTTTTTTTTTGGCAAAAGTAACAGGATTTGTTTAAAAGCCTCAGTCAACAGGTATTTCCTGAAAATATTTTCCATAAAAAGTAGGGTATGGTTCTCCAGAATGAAAACTGATCCGTTTTACCATTTTCTTTTCCTTTTCTTTCTTTTCTGTTCTCTTTTCTTTTTTCCTTTAACTTCCCAGCCAAAGGTTTCTATGATCTCGATGCCTTAAATGAAGCTGCCTGGACCAGTGCCCAGAGCACATTGGTTCCCTGTGCTGTTTGTGGGCGCACCTTCCTGCCAGACAGACTGATTGTTCACCAACGATCCTGTAAACCAAAAGTCGCCAAGTAAAGCTCTCTCTCTCTGCTGAAGTGTTACAGCCATTAAATCCTTCTGAAAGAGATTGGGATATGGCGGGAAGGAAAAAAAGGGAGGCGAGGAGAGGAAACAAAGAAAACTGGAATTGACCAAAGGCTATCTAGCACAGGAAGCCCAGCTCAGTGCTTTGGTGGCAAAAGTGTGACCACTATGTGATGGGCAAATGTTCTGCTTTTAACAAGCAGCTGCATGCATGTTCAGAGACACACTGTGGGGCATGCATGTCACGCTTTTGTGAGGCAGAATTATAAGTGGGCTGCACCTCATCAGAGCTGGCATTTTTGCCTCAAGGAAATTTCAGAGCCAATTGTTGCCATTTTATTTCCATTCTATTTTCCCAAACAAGAATCTGAACCTCACAATTAGGACTGTTATTCAGTGAACAGAGCTTTGGGTGGTGACTTCAGACAACTTCTTAGTCCTAAGAAAAACTGGATTCTTTCCCGTCCTTGTGCTTTCTGAAATAACTTGCCCCTCCCTGCTTCCTCTGATCCAGGGAATTGTTTTTAATTGAGTTATTAATTGGGAATCTTCTTTTCTCTATAAAATTATTCAACAAGACAGACACTGGAAAAAGAGCTAAGGACTTAAAGTACTAGACCCATATCTAATTCATACTCCCTTACCGATAGTGAGAAATATTACAGAGAGATTTCAGAACCAGTGCCAGCCTCATATGTCAGAGATTGCTACAAGGGGATTCATAAAATGAGTGGAGGCTACCTCCTTCCTTCTATAGGAGAAGCCCAGTGAGAGTTCTCCCTGCCCCCCTAGGGGCTTATAGGTGTTTTATTGTTGAGGTATAAAAGGCTGCCAGGAAATTCTGTGCCTCCCCACCCGAGGCCCATTCACAGTAAGTGGATTGTGAGACTGCTCTGTGTTTTAGAGTCCCTGAATGTGTATTCCAGAGGTGGGGCTCTCCTGGGAGGATGCCAGGCCCAGGGAGGTGCTCTGCCCAGGAAACTCTGCTCCCCCAGGCAGCTCTGCTTCGCCTGGACTCCCAGCAGTTTTGCTTGAAATCTTTGTTCATTTTATGGCCGAACTTCAGGGCAATTCTGGATCCACTGGGTTCCTGCAAGCCTCATATTCATGACCTTACACAGCACAGTTAACTCCAAATTATATAAGCAAATTTATTTGACCTAATATTTTGATCACACGTCTACGTATTACAGAAGTTTACATTAGGATAATTGTGCTAATCATTTGGTTTTTCCTGCCTGTTCTAAAGGAAGCTAGAGATGAGCTTTTTAAAAAGTCTTTAGATACCCTCAAATAAGATTATCATCTTGTGAAAGACTAGCATTTAATGTCTCATAGTTGATGGTTCGGTTCTTTTATTTTGTTAAAAATGACAACAACATCTAATAACTCACACATCTGTGAGTGCGCTATGGGTCAGGCACTGTGCTTAGTGCTTCCTATACATCAGTCTACATAAATCTCACATCAACCCTACAAGTAAATCTCATTATCCTTATTTTGCACATGAGGAAACTGATACTTAGCCTAAATAGCTAACTCAAGGTCACACTGCACTTGAGTTAAGAGATGGAGTAGGGAAGCAAACTCGGGAATGTTGGTCTTCCAAACCCATAGTCTTTCCATTGCCATTTGTATGCTAGACACCATCATTAATAAAATTAACTATACTAATGCAAACGATCGGACAAATGTGAAAAGTTTTGTACAATTTTTAGTAATTAAGGCAAATGGGAGTCTTAGGGTGCTTGTAGTTCAGCTGTTGGGCTGAGTTTATCTTAAACTGAGGTGAAAACAGAAGTCAGCTGTATTGTGTTTCAAAAGACACTTGCGTTCTGCTAACGTTTAGAAGTCAAATAGCAGGGGAAATAAAGCAAAAGTTCTGGCCTCAACATTGAAAGGAGCTGCCATTTGGAGACATAAAGAGAGATTCTTGGGCTCTTTGCTTTAAAAGCATGACCAAAAACCTACTTTATCTGTAGGAATTAAGTCTGTGAGCTCTTGAAGTGGTTGAAAAGGCCGAGCTTTCATAGGGGTCGTCATTTCACAGGGAACAGCTTGAGGTACATCAAGGGGATGACTTTGGGGACTCCACTTCCAGCTTCACCTCAGTGAGCCAGCAAATGTAAATGGAATTAAATCCTGAGCAAGCTCAGCTGTAATGACTTCAATTGAAGAGTTCCTGTCCATTTTCAAGGCAAGTCATCAAAGTCTCCCCATTAATAGGAAAGAGCTCACCTGCTCTCTCCCAACTGCCCTTCCCCCAATTAGTTCACTTCTGTTCCAATATTTGTACTCTCAAAAGAAAATAATTTCTTTAACAATAGTTGGCACCTCCGTGAGCTATGAATTTGAACCTCGAAATGGCTCCCACAGATACTGTCCTCGATGATGAAGAACAGATCCTAGGTGAAGGTACTTGGCCCTCTTACACTCACCCAGGCAGTTATTGGTCTGGGATGTAAGGTTATTACAGGCACCAACAACAATGCAATTCCCTCATTGCCCTGTTAACTGGTGCTGCACAAACTTTAATTGAATTCCCCTCGAGTCGAGGTTATGAGAAGAATTCCAGGATTTCTTGATGCTCATTTGCACACTGAATTCCCATCCAAGTTGCAGGGCATGTCCTATCAGAAGGGAACACTGGGGACTGAACAAGCACATCCTAAGGGAGGTGGAGAGGGAGAATCTCCTATTAGGAGTAAGCATGGGAATCTGTTAGAGCTCCATTATGGGAGCTCTTCAGGCTGCCTCCTCATCAGGCAGCCTTGGAAGCAATTCCAGATGGGCTCCCAGTATTTCCAAGGATCATTCTTAGATGACATTGCCTTAGCCTAGGGAATACTGGCATGAGTCTCTTCATGGAAAAAGAAGCTGCTACTGAGAAGCAGACCCATCTGTGAACAGGGAAGAGATGGAGGGCAGATATCCAAAGTCCTCCACCCCTGAAAACAGCCCAGGCACTTTCTGTACTTGTCTGCTTCTGACATTAACAGTATTTCTTCTTTACACCCCTGTCTAAACCAACTCGTATGTCTTTAATCCCATATCAGATCAGGGCAGGAAGTTCAGCCCTTTCCTTCCCCAATCCTGAGGAGTTCTTTTCCACCTCTGGCAATGGTCCATCTTCCTTTATCATTTATTACTTTCCTACTGACTCACCGTCTGGCCCACATGAACTACTGTGCCTGTTTCTGCTGGCCCTGCCCACTCTGTGAGCACCGTAGGCAGAGATGAAAATGGGGTTTTCCTGCACTTGGAAGAAACAGCACAAATGAGAAGCAGTCAGTTGCCAGTGGGGGCCAAAAAGGATGGTGTAGAGAGACTGTACACCAGGAAAAACACTGCTAAGTTATCATAGGATGGTATACCTTTATTCTGAGTTGTTTTTAAATTTTGTTATAAAAATATTCAAATAGATACAATCAGAGGGGAAAATATCATGATGTCTCATGTTCTCTACACCCAGGCAGATTTAGTTCTTCACATCCCACTAACGTTGAATGTGAATGGCTTAAATTTCAACTACTCTTTTGGGCATAAGAGGGAAATGGAGGTGGCAGGGAGAGGTGCTGGGAGCATGAGATTCCAGAGTCTTTCTGATAATGCATTTTAATTCTACTTCAAGAAACATGAGATTAAGCCAGCATGGATGTAAACCAACTGAAAATCTGATTTAAAAAAAAAAAAAGTGAAACCTGGCCTAAGCATCATAGAGGCTAGGTCCTATCATTGATTCACACTTATCACCCTACAGGCCAAGGCTGTTCAGATAATTCTTAGTTGAGAGTGTGTTAGGCAAAATAATGGCCCCCAAAGATGTTGAGGCCCTAGTCCCCAAAATTTATGAATATGTTACCTTACATGGTAAAAGAGACTTTGCAGATGTGGCTAAGGGTATAGACCTTGTATTGGGGAGAGTATCTGGGATTATCTAGGTGGGCTCAATCTAATCTCATGAGTCCTTAAAAGTAGAGTAAGAAGGAAAAAGGATGAGTGAAAGAGATGGCAGCACAAGAAAGATTCCACACCCCGTTGCTGGTTCTGAGATGTAGGGAACTACACGCAAGGATCAGAGAGAAGTCTCTAGGAGTTAAGGGTGGCCCCACCAAACAGCCAGCATGGAAATTGAAACCTCAGTCCTATAACCACAAGAAACTGGATCCTGCCAAGGATCTGAATGAGCAACGAAACAGTCTTCCCCGGAGCCTCCAGAAAGAATGCAGCCCTGCCAACAAGTTGTTTTTATCTGGTGAACTCAGGGTTGAACTTCTGATCTACAGAACTGAGAGAAAATAAGTGTGTGTTGTTTAAGCCACAAAGTTTGCAGTAAATTTGTTTTGGCAGCAACAAAAAACTAATAGAAGAAGCATCTGTGCGGAATAGGGTAGGACCAATAAATCTTCCTGTTGATCAGAGAAGTAGAGCCCTGAAATCCACAAAGGATGCTGGCCATCTCCACTGCTTGATTAGTGAGGAGGATGTTACAGCCAATACGCAGTAGAGCAGATAGCCCAAGGAACACTGGCTCCAAGATTTGCCACCAGTTAATACACTGCTGTTTTGCAACATGTACAAATTCTGGATGCAGCTTTTTAATGTTCTGTTTAATTAATGTTAACTTTAATATTCTCTTAATATTCTTAACCACAAAACTGATACTGTCATATGTACACACTTGTTTTAAAAATAATAATAAATGGACAAAGGCGTTTGAATTATTTGGTAATTGACTTTTGGCACCAATGACCCCATGGCCCTGCCCTGCCCAACTGTCTGTCCTTTCTATGAGCTGCAGAAAGAAAACAATTGCCTAATCTGAAATGGTAGATGGTTATTATTATAGGAATCTCTAAAGTACCGACTGAAAAATAGTCAAAACATCCAAACTCTGAAAGTACAGATATGGTTTGAATAAATCCCAAAGTTCTGTTATGATTTTCACCAGGGTCTTCCTGAGGGGTCATACGCAGATCTAAAAAGTAGACTGAACCATCAAAATAATTTGCTTAACGTGTAGGAAAAGGGTAGACAAAAACATCTGATTTGAGGACTGGCATTCAGCCAAATTATCAAGAAAGAAATTTGCCTTTAATGCCTTTATCTTCTCTCTTTGAACCTTCTGCCCTCTCTGCCCTCCCATCAACGTTTCTCCAGGATCCTACTGTCCCACCTTCCACCCACTACTGCCTACACTTCTGTTTCTTTTGGAGCAAAATCTCAAGTGCTCCATGCTCCTGACATCTCTCCATCTCTCCGACTTTCCCCTTCAACATCTCACTGCCTGTGTCCCTTCCGCAACTTTGCACTAGGTATTTCATTAGAGGCAAATTTGAGAAAGTCATCTATGCTCAGGGGCTCATGGAAGATAATGGCTTAATATGCTATCCTTTTCAGGAAATATTTTAAAAGAAGTTTCCTAGAAATATTATGTCTTTAGCCAAAGTAACAAAATCCATGTGATGGAATTTTAGACAAAATGTTGGAGTGGAAGTCAAGAAAGCATGGGAAGTGGGCTCTCCCTGACCATTAGTGTCCCTTATCACACCACACAGACCTCTGCTAACTCCACATCTGTGTAGAGGCCTCTCTGTGGGGTGTCCATTTACAGCTGGGATTAAGGTAGGCAGGCTAGTTTCTGTAACTGATAGAACCAAAACATTATAATGGCTTAAATAAGATAGAAGTTTATTTCTTGCTTTAATAAGATCCCTGGGCAAGTGAACAGGGAGATGTCCCTCCTTCATGAAATCATTTAGGGCCCCAGGCTGATGAAGTCTCTGCCATTTTCAACATGTGACACTCAAAAGTTGTCCTGGGAGGCTGTCTCCGTTCAGCCCAGCCACAAGGAGAAAATAACATGGAGTTACCCCTTTGGCAGGCTTGTGGAACCATTTCTTGTAGAAGAAATGCTTATCCTTCCACTCATATTCATTGGCTAAATCTCAGCCACATGGCTGTACCTAAGTGCAAGGGAGGCTGGGCATTGTGTTGTCGCTGTGGCAGCAGGAGGAAGAGGTGAACAGGGAAATGGGGGAACAACTAGTAGTCTCTGCCATGCGGCTCAAACATAAAGCTATTCCTGGCTTCTTGTTAGGGGACCACTTGCCCTCTCGTGGAAAATTGACAGTTGAGCACATAATTGATATTTGGGCAAAAACCCAGGAGGATAAGACATTGTTTTTGCCATCAAGGCAGACAAGGTTGGTTCAATTAGGACCCAAAAAGACAAGACTTTTTAAAATTGCAGTTATTTTCACATATCAGGGATACCAACATCATTCACTGTTTAAAGGAAAGATTCTTTCTCTTTCTTTGTTGTTTGAAGAAACACATTAAGGGCATTTTTGATATGCAAAGTTTAGTCCTGGGTTTAGTCTCAGAATGGTAGTTGCAGCAAAGAGAAGAGAAACAGTTCTACAAAAGAATGTAAATGGCCACCTTTTCAGTGGGCAGAGCTCCAACTTTGGGGAATCATTATTGAATAAACTGGTTTTTCAATCTCTGGTTAGAGCTTGACAAAAAAAGAAATTGGAGTTTTGGACTCAGAGTTAGGTCAAGGGGAAGTCCCACCTACATGAGAAGGGACTGAAACCATAGCAACGTGTCAGCAAGACAGACTGCAGGTAGGGGACCGCTGACATTGGGATAAGGCTGGTGGTAGACTTGGGACCAGTGATCACTGTTACCAAGTTGTAAATGTTCTTTTCCTGCATTGTAATTCTAATTCTGTGCATTATCTTTAAGCCTTCACTCTGCTTTATTGTTAGCTGTGCTGGGGTGTGGGGTGGAGTGCTGAAATAAGAGGGGAGCCAATATCTATACATGAACAAACAGACCAAGAGAGCGCTTGAAACTACATGGAGCATGCCAAGCAGCAGTTAGGGGCAAGAGATGGCAAGCAACAGCCAAGGCAGCTGCGTACTCTCCAGTAATCCTCAGAATCGTCTGAGGAGAGGACTGGGATTCCTGACGTCATCTAATCAGGACTTAGATCCTGGTTATTTGGCTAGCAAAAGGGTATGCAACCCCGGAAGGCCAGAGAGCATGGGTATATGACTAAACATGCTCCAATAAAACATCAGTGAACAATGTAAGACTGTGTGTAACTGAGCCAAATGGTGATGTGCAGGCTCTGACTCCTGCGGCCAAAGCAGATGGGAGACTGGCATCGTTAGGAAGACCTCACAGCAGAGGGAGGTTGGAGCTGGCCTTGAAAGGAAGAACAGGTAAAGGCAGCAGGGACACTAAAGGACACCCCAGGGAAGACACTTACAGAAACTATGATCTACTCTAAGTATTGCAGGGTTGGATATGTTTTGTTTCCACTCTAACTGGTTTGTTTTTCTTTGTTACTCTTTGGGATTCGTCCACAGGATTTCCTGATAACTTGATAAGGCATGTTACTTTGCCTTAATCTGGTGCGTTTTCTAGACCACAGCTTCCTAACCAGTGTGCCCACTGATTGATTTGCTCACAAATTAATCTCTTCGGCCCTCCAGACTGTCTGTCAGGGCCCGTGGGGCCCACCTCTGCCTGTAAGCAGCATCAGTGGTTAACACCAGTGTGCAGTACCAATAGCAGCATTTCCCAGATGTGCTGTAAAGTGAAACATGGTGGAAAGCTCTATAGCCTATATGTTCGTAAGTGGCATTGACCATGGTGAAGACAAGTACAAAGTCTTCAGACCGTGGGATCAACTCATAAAAGAAGTTATCAAAGTTCACATTTTAGTTATTTGCTCTGGCTAAAATTGCTATTTCTCTTCCTCTTTTTTTACATACTTCCTTCCCGACTTCTATCACCAATGTGGAATTTTCTGGAAAGATGAAGAACTCATATCCAGAAGGTGGTGAAGCAATTCCATATACCTTTTAGCAATGAGGGCTAGAAGGAACACCCTTGAGGCAATCAGGAAAGGCTCCCAGGGGGATTCAAGAGCAGGTGTATTGTGCGTGGAGGTTTCTGGGAGATCAACATAGACAGCAAGGCAGAGGAACAGCTGGAACAAGGATGAAGGATAGGTGCAGGATTTGTGTGCAAGGAAGACGAGGGGTGACAACAGTGAAGTGATCAGGGCAGTTATGGCTTCATTCTCCCAATCTCTTAGCTTGCAGTAGGTGCTAAAGCAAATCAGACAGGTTGAGTTGTACGGCTTGTCTAGTTTTGTTCCATGGGACATTGGACAAGATGACATCTAAAGGAAAAATGGAGTGAGTGAACATAAACGTTAGGAGGGTTATAAATCTACCTCTCCAATTTTCTTCCCACATTTGTCTTTTCCTACTTGTCATCCTCACACAATATCATCATCTCCAATCTCCAAATCCATTTCTGTTCATAAGCAGGCTCATTTCACAGTTCTATCAATAAGCACTCTAGCCAGAAGAGGGCAGTATTTGGAAGCAATGAATGCAAAAATTCTCACCGTGCAGGCCCAGGCATCGCCAGGCAGAGTCTGGGTTCTCGTTTTTTGTTTTCTCTAGTAGCAAACTATAAATGGGACACGAATTCCCTCCTGAAGTCATATCAAGTGACTCCTTCATCTCCTCCCTTTCCCAACTTTTTAAAGAAATAATCATAAATACTTAGGGTATAGATATCAATTTCACTTCATAACAGACCATGGTTTGGCCATTCTCTTAACACAGAATATAGAATGCAACCATCTAGAAGTTGTGAGTGATTCAGGCAAAGCAAGCACTTTGCTTAAAGTACACTGCTCTTATTATGCAGCTGACAAGTCGAATTTGTATTCTACCCAGTTTTTTTCAAAATGATTGTATAAGTTGCTTATCAACTTTCTCAACACATGTTTCTTGAACGCTATTAGGTGTCATGTACTGGCTGGAAAATGGGGAAGTACGTAGGTAACTGAAAAAGAAGGGATACTGGGTGATGTAGATGGATGGCGTGAACTTGAAAGAAGCTGGAGTTTTGAAAAAGAAAGTTCTCAAAGATAAAGTGATGGAGAATAAAGACAATACCTTCCCCATCCCCAGGCACTGTGGGATGTGGCACTCTGACAGAGTCCTCAGGTGACAGCTAAGATTTAGAATAAGAAGAATTCTTCGGAACATTTAGAGAAGAAATTGAGGATACAGGAGATTTTGCTGATAGCAGATCCCGAGGCAATAAAGAAGGGCTTCATGGCAGGGAACGCAGACGGCTGGTGAGTGTACAGTCTGTGTAGCCACTCAGAGCCCCACGCCGAGAAGGGCCCCAGGCTTGATCTAATGTCTTACTGTTACCGTCAAGAAATTCTGACTAACTTTTGAACAAGAGGCCCCACATTTTCATTTTATATTAGGCTCTGTAAATTATGTAGCTGGAGGTCAGGGATATGTGGATGTTTGGGTGAAGTGAGACTAGAGAATTTACAGACCTGTCTGTGGATAAGCCTCCATGATGCCCTGGGAAGCTTGAATTTCTGGTGGTGGTTAAAGTAAACAAGGATATAATTTCCAACGAGATTAGCCCTGATGGCCTAAAAGGGAACCATGGTTCACACTTCTAAATAAGGAGGGATGCCTGGAGAGAGGCAGTGTTCCAGGAGCGCGCACTGTTCTGCGGGTCAGGAACGGTGGCTCTAACCTGGAGCATGTGGGGCCTCACGTAGGTTTAGGGGTGCTTGGTGCTCAGTTGTTTCCTTTCTAGACTGCAGTGTTAAGCGGGGGAAGTGTACTAAAGGGCGCTTTGTGGGCCTTCCTTACATCCCACTGTAGGCAATGCTGTGTCTGAAAGAGAGGAATCTTATCAGAAGCCATACAGCCAGGTAAACATCTGAATACGGTAAAATACATCAGACTTTTCCTTTGTGCTTTCTGAGGGTGACGTCCAGCTTAAAGAGCCCTCCCCCTTGCCAAGACTATATAGTCTCTTAAACTTCTTATAACAATTTTTGTTTTTACATATAGCCTTTAATTCATCTGAAATTTTATTAGTATATGCATAGTAGGGATCTAACTTTTTTCTTCAATCAAGTTCTCCAGTATCATTCATTAATTGGTTTATCCTATATAAATGGGTTCGTTTCTGCTGTTCTATTCTGCTCTATTGATCTATTTTCCCATCTCTGCAACATTATCACACTGTTTACATGTTATACCTTTAGAGTATATTTTGATATTATATGCAAAGGCTGGCTTCCTTTTCAAAAAAATTTTGTCTTTTATTATTTATTTCTTCTAGATGAATTCTAGAATCAAGTATGTCAAACAACATAAATAATTCTCCTAGGATATTGATTTGTATTAAATCAAATCAATAATTTCTTTGAGGAAGAATCAGCATTTTTATAATGTGGACTCTTCTCATTCAGGAACACAGTATCCAATTTATGTTTAAAATCATAAATCTTCAATCCTGAATTCCATTCACATTCACGCACCCATGCTAATTTGCTTGTTTTGCTGATAACAATCTCTTTGCATGTTTTCTACTTCTTTTGTGAAATGCTTGCCATCTCTCTTTTCATAGGCATGCGTTTCAGCTAACTCTGAGGGGCGGTGAAGACATACGGAGTTGAGAGCCTGAGTACAGTAAAAACTTCACACTCAGAAATTTTCTAAATAAGAGGAGCTTTTGTTCATTTCTCAAACCTATGTTATTAAATTGAATTGTTTATTCTAAGTGCTCTAGAAAAGATGGAAAGTTTTGCCTTAGATGCTAAAGATGTTCACATCGATAGTTCCTCTGTAATCAGAGAGTTAAAACGCAAAGCCATATGAAATTAAATGCAAAACATCATTGCAGATCAATACACAGCTGGAAAAGCACTCCAGATAGCTCCCTATATCTCTCAGGAAACTGAAACCTTCCACAGTACTCATCTTGTAAAATGAGAATATTCATAAAGAAGAAAATCATTTTTATTCAGCCAATTCGCTTATTCCACTGTCCAAGGCTAATCAAGGCATGTGATTAATAATATTCCCTTGAAATTGCATGCTGGGAAGTGTTTTCACTTAGGTTTAATGAAAAACACTTGGAAGCAATTGAGTGCTGTGGAGAAGTGGTTAGTTATTATCCTTGTTTATGAATTAGCATGAGTTTAAAGAGTAGTTGATGCTGAAGGCTAAAGCTTTTATTTCTTTTTCATAACAATGTTCCATCCAAACTGAAACAGAAAGATTGACAAATGTCAGAGGGCATTTAGCCTACAAAAGAAGCCAGAAGCCAGAGAATTGAAAGAGATGGTGAGGGGGATTGTCTGATAAGCACGCGGAGGCCAGCAGGTGGCAGTAGAGGCCCTTCTCGCCTCTCCTTGGACAGGCATTTCAAGTCGTCCACCTTCTTAACCCACCGTTAAGGCAAACCTGATTTCAATTATCCATGGTCTCCTTGTTCTGGTGGAGACAAGGATCGGAGGATTCCTGGTAGAATAGGAGGAATGAAAGTCATATACAAATCTGAGCCCTTGAGAAGGTCTTTGCTCTCCCAAGTCACTGAAGACTCCTAGTCGTAAAGAACATGTGTCTCAATAGCCTCTGCTTCCTACCATTGTAAAGATTTTTCTATTTTTCTTAGTTGGGGAGGCACAAGACAATTTTAATCGTCAGTAGTTTTCAGCTTAATATTAAGTCTCTTGGCAGACTGTTTGGTAAGGCTTATCAGTTCAAAGGGAGCTCATTGAAAGGCTTGAACTTCTAATGGAAAAATGTAAAACTCCGAAGTGTTTTCAGGCCGGGCACTGAGAAAACTGAGGTGTTGCTCTAGAGAAGGATTTGAAAGAGGGAAGCCTCTATACCAGGTTGGATTCATATTTTGAGGTCACACCAAAGTAAAAGAAGACATTGCTCTATAGGATGTCGTGAGAGGACGCATGTCTCTCTAAAGGTCTTTATTTTTAAAGTAGAGTTGGTGGGAACAGCATAGACTTTGGGGTTTGCATCTTGAATTCAATTCCCACCTTCACCAATTACTACCCATGGGATTTTGAGTAAATAACTTATCCTTTTTGTGCCTCAGTTTCTTTATCTGTAACATGGAATTAATATTCGTATTTACCTCCTAGAGTTGTGAGTAATCAATGGCAAGTACTGTGATATTGTGATTTATAATAAGAAATAAATATTTGGTCTTAGTCCCCATTTCTGGCACAGAGCTCCTAAAACCCTTGGAATTTTTCAAGTGGTGAGAGCCCACAAAGGTGTATTTTGTTATGTTAACGAGGTGACTTTTGCAAACACCTAAGGATGGGGGCTGGCTGCCCTGAGAACCAACCATGTGACGAGAGGGTTGGACATTTCAGTCCCATCCTAGACCTCTGGGGAGGGGAGAATTAGCCGCTAATGGCCAATGATTTAATCAATTATGCCTCCGTAATGAAGCCTCCATGAAAACCCAAAGGACAGGGTTCAGAGGAGAGCTTCCAGGTTGGTGAACACATGGAGCAGCAGGGAGAGAGTCTCGCCTAGAGAGAGCATGGACGCTCCACACCCATTCCCCATTTCTTGCCCTGTATCTCTCTTCCATCTGGCTGTTCCTGAGTTATATCCTTTTATAGTAAATCAGTAGTCTGGTAAGTAAAATGTTTCTCTGAGTTCTGTGAGCTGCTCTAGCAAATTCATTCAAGCCCAAGGAGGGGGTCCTTGGAACCTTCAATCTACAGCCAGTCAATCAAAAGCACAGGTGGTACCTGGGCTTGTGATTAGCATCTGAAGTGGAGGAGGTGCGGGCAGTCTTGTAGGATTGAGCCTTTAATCCGTGGGATTGAGTTGAATTACAGGACACCCAGTTGGTGTCTAAGAATTGTCGTTGATGTGGAACTTCCTCGCCCTGAGGAATTGGGTGCAGGACATTTAAGCACTTAGTATATAGTTGTCACACAGAAGTTCTCAACAGACATTGGCTATTGAGGCAGAGACAATTAGTGCTCAGTGCGTATTTATTTGTTCCATTACATTTCCCTTGCACTTAGTTTAAGGCCATGTGCCTACTTATAGCCAATGAACTGGAGCAGAAGGGCTGAGGCAGGTAAGAGCCAGTGTGCCTTTGAGATCTCTCTTTACCTGATGAAGAGAACTTAGAGGTCACGTGTTCCAGGTATTATAGCTCCAGATTGGAGGAGAGCCACCAACCAACATCAGGGTATGAAGAGAATGACAAATAAATTGTGTTATATCACTGAGATTTCAAGGTTAATTTATCACCACGACAGTTGCACTATGTAAGGAAGACATAAGATTTGACTATTAGAGTTTCTTTATAAGTACTGTTAATTCTAGATAATGACTAATAAAATGTTAAAATAAGTAGCAGACTGACTTCCAGTTCTTAATAAGCAGAATAGAATCTACTTGAGAATAGGGCCTTTATCTGTCTTATTTAGCATTGAAACCCCAGTACCTAGAATAGTGCTTGGCACAGAAGTGCTAAATACATATTTTTTGTGAAAGTACTCTGTGTTTTCAGTATGCACAGCACTCTATACATTGTGTAGTGCACAGGAAATTAAAACTGTGGTCTTTGCTCTCAAGGAACAGACAGTCTAAATGAAGAAAAAAAACCACCTTCTCTTCCCCTGCCCACTCCCCCCTCCCAGGAACACAAACCAATGACATTACTACTTCAACTAAAAGGCACTATATTGAAATGCTAATTGATGCCACAGACCAAGAATGTTCAGATAACAGAGTTCTACGTGAGAACTAGAAAGGCAAACAATTGGGACATGAAGAAGAGATAATATCTCAATAGGTTAGAAAAAGAGAGAGATCCAGATTAGAGAAATAACTGGAGGATAGACCCAGGATGCCGGATATGAGACTACAAATATTAATGAGACAGGGCCAGTCTAGAAGAAAAATATGTGTAGGAGAGGAGAAAGAAAAAAATTGGATGGTGGATGTGATGGTATGCCACCCAGATCCCCTCTTTGGGACTTAAGCACTCATTCTCCCAGCTGCTGGGACTGTTGACTGCTGAAGTCTTTCAGCTGAGACCCTTCCAGAAATTGCCCTCAGCTGAAGAGAGAGCCATCTGGGCCCAGGTCTCATCCTCTTTCCAGAGGCAAGCCATATCTAATGATGGATTGATGCTAAGATATGAAGGCTAGGCCTCTTGCCTCAATGAAGGGACAGTTCTGCAAGGCCATCCCGGCTCCAAGCTCCCTGTAGGATTGTCAGAGGCCTGTGTTGTGACCCTATCACAGCCTAACATCTCTCTCTGCCCAATCCTGCTTCCCTCACTTCCCCACAGGTATCAATTCCCAAAGTAGGCCCAATACTTCCTGCATGCAAATCTCCACCTCAAAATCTGCTCTGTGACAGGTAGTAAGAAGCAGACAAACTTATGGAGGGTCACACAAGCCAGGAGGAACTTAGACTTGTTAGAAGAGGAAGAAAGAGTCGCTAATGATTTCTGACTAGAGGAATGGGAATCTAGAAAGGATTTGGTCTGGTAATGGAATGGAGGGTAGGTGGAGGTGAAGAGTCCACGTTTAGAAAGGGAAAAATCACTAGCTAGAATTCTGCTAAACAGTCTTTGAAGCCCTTCAGTGTGGTTGCACTGTCTAGACCCCAGAATATTAGCCTGGAATATGTCTAGTATTTCAAAGCCCACTTAGGACTCTGAGCTACAAGTCTAATGAATAAAAGGGAGTGAAATTCCTTCTTGGCTCCACTTCAAGTAGGGTCATTTGAGTAGAGATGAATTTGAGGAATAACCAGAGTTAAAGGTGAATTCTGGGTTTCTTGAAAAAAATGTCAGCATTTTGTGACCTTTCACAATATAGAATTGGGATTGTGAAGGAATGAGCAACTGAAAGGAAGGCTGCATCTCTGTATGGAGAGCTGACCACATTCTTACCAGTCAGGTGTGGTGTTTGGTGGTGGTAGCATTGGCCACAGAATTAAAAACAAGCTGAGAGGAGTATCTGTCAGGGGAGATAGAGAAAGAGTAGCGAGGGCAGATAACCAAGAGTAGCTAAGTAGACATAAGAAGTTATGGAAACTTCTTTGATTGATCAATGATCATTGATCATGACTGACCAATGAAAATTGTTGATTGTTTGATGTGGTAACATTTTCAGACACAGCTTACATAGCGTTTAGGATCTTTTCTCTACACTAATAAGAAGACAATTTCTCTATTCCCAAGTTTCTTTTTATTTCTTATCTATTGTTTTAAAGACGGTTTTTAACAACACTGGGGGTACCAGAACATTTGTCTTAGATGCTGATTGCTATTAGAGTGATGCGCATTTGACAGAAACTAAATGCAGATCTAATAAATGTTATCAGTGGAATCTTGGAAAACTGTTATTTTGACTACAGCACTTCCAGAAGTTCAAATATTGATTGAACATTTAAATAAGAACTTTGGAACAATGGTTAGCCTTCTAAATGTTTTTCTAATGTGGCCATTAGCTCAAGTGAACTTGGCATGCTATACGGGTGATCCCAGCCTGATGGAGCAGACGTTACAAGGTGTAAATGAGGGAATTTATGTATTCAAAGGGAAGAATAAAGATGGGACATCTTAAAGCAGGATGTGTGCAATGAATGGTTTTGACGCTAATGAGCCCAGTAGGATGGAAATTACCTGCTTTCTAAGCTCATTCAACAAACATTTCTTGAGGCTCTACCTTGTGCCAAGCACTGCATGGGAGCATATTTGGCAAATTTGCGAAGAGTTAGATCTGGTAAGGCTTTCTGAATTCAGAAAGATGAGGGAAAAGGTAAAAGAGACAAAGCCTTTTGGAAAGGACTAAAACTTGTAATTAGGCAAATTAGGAGAGCTGAGTCTGGACTGAGAGGCCATTGTGAGAAAAGGTTGCTCAGTGAAATTCCCTTTAAGGCCCAGGAGTCACCAACTGAATCAGGATCCTGTGACTTCTGGGAACAGAGGCATATGGGGCATCGTGGAGTGGTTAGAAAAGTCTGTCCTGGAGTCAGGCTGCCTGAGTTTACATCACAGATCTGTCACCACAACTGTGGGACTTTGGCTAGGTTCCTTATCTCTCCATCTCTCTGTTCCACATCTGTACAATGTGGTTAATAACATTACCTCATGGGACTGTTGCTAGAATTAATAAAATAATTCATGTAAAGTGCTCCTCACAATGCCTTGAATAGATTTGCATGGCTATATGACAGTGGACATCCTGGGTACGGGGAGAGAGATCCCTGGAGAAATGAAAGAGGCACCTGTCTTTCGGATGTAGTCCTTTCAAATGCCCTCCCTAAGTTCCCTAGGGGATGAGAATGGAAAAATCACCCAGCCCAGCAGCATGAGGAACAAAGCTGGGATATATTCTCTTTGGAGTCTTTCATCTCATTGCAGACATCCATACAGACATGTAATTTCTTTTCTCTTAAGTTTATAGCTTATAGGATGTCTTAGCTTCTGATAGACTGCAGGTACCTTCTGGTGAGATTTAAGCAATTTTCTCAATTTTTGCTTAATAAGAATAATTCGCTCTAAGTGCCAAGTCTACATAAATAGTTTCTGACAGATGAAACAGTTTATAAATCCTCAAGAGCTTTTTATTGTCCTTGAAAAAACCTTTACACTTACTATCTGTGTGCCCTGAAGGCCTGTTGTATTGGAAGGGCTCTCAGTCTAAAGAACAAAGGCAGGCAATAGTTTTTTACAACAGATATAATTGTCCTGCAAGACTGAGGCTCCTTCCAATTCCAAACCTTCAAAATCCTCCTCACTTTTAGTGTAAGTGCATTCACAAGAGCAGGAGTAAGCCAGAGTCGCAAGATTTCCATGTCAGCCCTGCTGGGTCCTTGCATGACAGGTGACAAATGGCTTTTCATCTTCTTCTTTCACCCTTGCAACCCCTGACATACCTGAACTCTTGCTCTTGCATCTTCTCTGGCCTTTGAGGATAACAAAGCAGCTGCATCTTAAGCAGACGTAAAGCAGCCTTTCAAAGAGTTGTTTTGGCTTTCATAAGCTCTAAGTAAGAATAAAGTAAAAAGAAGTGATTTAACTTGCCCCAAATGACAATATATTCTGACAGGAAAGAGAAATAGCATATTTGGGGTTTTTCTCATCCCTGTTTTCTGCATCCATCTGTAACTCCTATCTAACACACTAAAGTCAGTTGATAGAAGAGGTGTTTGCTTCCTGCCCTCTCTTAGCTGGATACTTGGCTTTCTAGCTCTTCATTCATCTTATCCCATCCTCCTGATGTTAGCGTGTGTGAGCCATGCAGAATACTGGAGGATATCTTTGTGTATATCTTTGTGTGCATCTTTATATATAAATTAACTGAATAAAAGCCCCCTGGGGAAAAAATGTTCCAGAAATATGGTGCTGGGAGACACTTCTCCATTAGTCTCACGTTTCTGCACATCTTGCAAAAGAGGTACTGACTGTCCTTTCTTCTGGGCCATATTTCTAAGGATGTTTATTTAGCGAACAGCCTTGGAAAATGGTGTCTCCCTCTAAAGCAAAGTGCAGGCATGCTCACTGTCCATTATAAAAGATTCAGCTTCCCTGAGCTCAGGGTTCCTCTCCTGTGGCATAACCCGCTGCATGTACAGATTTATTACAGCTCTCCTCACAGTGTGCTGTGGGAACTGGGGCTCAGTGACTAGCATAGAACTGTTGCTGCTGTTGCAATGTGTAATAAACTGTTCTTTGTCTCTGATCTCAGAATCTTGTGTCTTCTGCTAGCCTCCGTGAAACTATGGCAAGCTAATTTGTTTGTGTGTAAGTTAAAATCTCAGACCCTTCCCAGTTCTTGACACATAGTTCCAAGTTTAAAATTATCCCAAGAGATTTATTGATGTACAAAATCCAGACAGGATTTTTAATGTGTTGCTATACCAAACCGCTCAGCATGACCCACTGCTTTCTCAAATTCTTAGAAACTTATCCTATGTGTGTAACAATACCTGTACTCCATCACTATTCTCCTTGGATCATTATTTCTAGAAACTTCTTAAAAGTTGACAAGAAAGCACTCAATTTTCAGACCACTTTCTAAACATTATCAGATCTTTGATCTGTGCACTAAGGATTAAGCCCCCGTAAATGGCCAGGACAATTTGTGTTTAGCAAGAACACAAAATGTGTCTCCTTTCCCACTGTATAGATTGATCCATTCATTCTGACCTAATCATTTATTCAAATCCATTTATGCTTTAACCTAAAAATATATTTCACAGGGGCCGGCCCAGTTGTCTAGTGGTTAAGTTCATACACTCTTCTTCAGTGGCCCAGGGTTCATGGGTTCAGATCCCGGGTGCAGACCTACACACTGCTTGTCAAGCCATGCTGTGGAAGTGTCCCACATACAAAATAGAGGAAGATGGGGATGGATGTTAGCTCAGTGACAATCTTCCTCAAGCAAAGAGGAAGATTGACAACAGATGCTAGCTCAGGACCAATCTTCCTCATAAAAAACAAATATATATATTTCACAGAGGAAGATAAGACAGGCACACTCCTGCCTTCATGTAACTTGTAGGTTAATGAGAAACAAAATATTAAAAATAATTACATAAAAATTATTTAATGAGTAATGAATACTGTAAATGAAATAAATACTACGAAGAACTATGAAGCATGATAGAGAATATAATGGGTTTTTTTTTTCTTTTCTCAAATTTCAAAAGTAGCAAAGATTAGCAAATAACTATGGTACAAAACTTTTTTAATAATTGAGATCTTTTTTTCTTTCCTTTTTTTTTTTTGGCCTTGGATCTTGTAGACAAACAGGAAATAAGAACTAAAATATATATGTTTTTCACAATTTTACCCAAATAAAATGACATTTCCCTTGGATTTTTGAAGGTTTCCTGAAGATCTTTCTAGAGAAAGGAGACATTGCTCCAGTGACAATCTTTGAGGAGAAGTTGAAGTCTGTGAGCCATTCTGTAGGAATTAGAAGCTGGAGGGAGTATGAGAAAAGAAGAGGCACATTGCACTTTTCAAAACAGTAGGGTAGATTTAAGACCTGAAAGAATGTTCTTACCTTTCCCAGCGAGGTTTTATAACTACACGTAGTGACTAACCTGTGATGATAAGCACCTAATGTGTTAAGTACAAAAAAAATCAATTGAAAGGATGAGGAGGAAGGGAACATATATAAAACAATGGTTAGTTACAAACATTCTAAATTAAAATTTCAGAAAAGCAGAAAGTTGTGAACTTTCCCAGGCAGCTCTCAGCTTCATTCAATTCACAGGTTGAGCAGAAAAATTGCAAAGCAGCAGGATCAGCTGCTATTCCAGAGCCTTAGGGAGTCATCTGTGTATCACCTCTGTCTGTCTCTGTCTCTCTCTCTGCATGCATGTGATGTATATTTATCTCCTGTTTTCTGAATAATTCAGACAGTTGTGTTTATTTTGTGAATTATTCCAAATTATGTAGATAATTTACTAAAATCTGTACTTTTGCCCAGTGTTGGCAAGGTTTAGTCATAAAATCCAAGAAATAAAACCTATTTTTAAATGTGAATGAAGAAAGCATGGGATAGGGAGGGATTTGACTGAGGGATGGTTAAAAAAAAGAAGGTATTATTATGTTCATCTAGATTAAGGGAACCTAATCCGATTGAAATTCTTCTTTTAAGGTGGTGCCAGAAAGGAATTTACTTTTCTTTGTAGTAATGCTAGGACTTGAAATAACTTACCTAGTAATTAGTTACTTCGTGGGAAAGAAAAATCTCATTTGTGTTTGCATTACTACAGCTGAAGGCAAAGCAGCAACGATGCAGTAGACCAGTTCTCTTCATCTGTCAGCAGTGGTAGATGTTTATCTCTGTCCCTGAATGCGTATCTGGATGAGGCTGAGACTTGCTGCCCAAGCCTGCAGAACTGATCCTTGCTATCCAGCAAACCACATTGTGCCCAGCTATTGCTTCTGGCTTGGTGACCTTCACTACACTACACAGCTCCTTTAGGATCAAGGTTGTTCAATATGGTTGTCCCTCGCTCCTAAAGCAAGTACGTTACAAACTGGTGTAAGATTTCTGGTCTCCCTTCGGAGCATTGTTAGGTGAGTGTGTTTTCTCTAACTCTACTGGTAGCAGAAATGCACTCTCCTTCAACATTTTAATTTTATGAGAGCTTCCACCCCGCCATCAAAGTCAAATAAAAGTTCAAAAGACTGCAACCTTTTCTTTTCATGCTTCATCCCTGTGAGGGAGGGAATCCTGGGGGCTGAGGTATAGAGGGGGGTAAAAGGCTTTTTTGTGTAAGAAGCAAGACTTCATTACATTCCCTGTGTTTGGAAATATCCACATGGTGTTCAATTTCTTTCTTCACATCCAACACTGGCAGTTTCTAGCACCTAATAATAAAATTCTAGTGTTTCCTATAGGATTCTTACTAACTGCTACTACTTTATCTGAGTTACAGCTTATAAAATAATGTAAGCATCTACCTCAGATTGGGTTAATAAGGAAATTCTCCTGCTGGATCCAAGTCAATCTCACAATGTCTAAACAGAAAACAATTGTATTGGGTTTATAACGGCATTCTTAGTCCTATCTATTTCTACAAGAGTGGCTCTAAGTGATACCACCTTGGGAATTTTGTGTAGAGTAAGCCATTTCCATTTAATGACAATTGAAAGTGAAGCAAATATTTTCTGCTTTAGGAAGTTATCCGACAAAAATTTCCATTGGCAATTTGAAGTGTTGTGATTCAATGAGGGATTATAGAAGCTCGACTTTTGGATGCATCTTGAGTTGGGTAGAGTGGGGGCTCTTGCTGATCTGTATATCCCTCTGTATCTCCTAGGATTATAAGTCCTGAGACATCTACTTCAGGTACTGGTTTTTGGACTAGCTCCATCAGAGTCAGTTGGGGATCTTTAAAAATAATACAGATCTGAAGACACCAGTCTCAGGAATTCTTATTCAGCTGGTCTGAGACAAAGCTTTGGAATCAGTGTTATTTATAAGTCTCTTATTCGGTTTTTAAGCTATGCCATATTTGAGAAATAGTTTTTGAATCCATTAGATACTTTAGTTACTTTTTCCTATAAGGCTTTTTCATGAAAACATGAAGAAATGAAACAATGACTTCTGATCGTGCCAAAATAAATGTCCCAGTGCTTTATTTTTGTTTTTACTTTTTCAAAGAAAATGTTGTGATGGCAAAACACTAGATTGCTCGAGAAGAGCCAGCTCAGGCATCTTATGTAATTTGTCAATTATGTTTTAGATACTCTCGAGCCTTCTCTTTGTCCGTGGTTGCCTAGGTGTCTATACTAGTCAGGATAAATTAGGTTAAACTGTGGAAATGAACAGTTCCAAAAATCTCAATGGCTGACCACAGCAAAGTTTATTTACTACGCATCTGACAGATCCATGTGATTGACTATGGCTTTGCTCCACATCGTTTTCTCTGGGGCTCAAGCTGACAGAACAGCCTCTGTCTAGAACATTGCTGGTTATTGTGGCAGAGTGACAAAGAAGATGTAGTGAACCATGCGCAGGTTCTTAAAGCTTCTGCCCATGGAGGGTCACACAGCCATGCCCGAATTCAGTGGGGAAGGGTGTGTAATCCCCAACAGGAAGGGATAGTAAATATTTTAGAATCAGAACACACCACATAACTCTTTCTAGAAAATAAATAGTGCTGGTCTTAAACGAAGAGAAAACAAGTATTTATTGAGTGCCTACCATGTTCCAGGCACTGGGAATACGCAGTAAATGGAAAACACAAAATCTCTGAACTCTTGGGGCTTTCATTGAAGGGGTGGGAAGGGTAATAAAAAGAAATATTTTTATTTGAACAAAAACAAAGCAGGAGAGACTAAGAGTGATGAGACTGTTGGGAGTTCTATTTAGATTAAGTAATCAGAGAAGTGTCTTGTGAGATATTCGAGCACAGAATTTAGAGAAGCGAATGGAGTCCATTCCAAGACCTGGGGGAGGAGACTTGGAGACAGAGAGAGCAGCAATTGCAAGGGCCCTAAGGCAGAAACATGTGTGGCCCGACAGGAACTATAAGAAAGCCAGAGTGGACAGACATTTCCAATCCCAAAGGGAGAAACAGGAAAGAAAAAAAGCACTAACACGTTCCAAATCAGCCCAAACTACAAGGCAAATTCCGTGAGATCTTAAGGCTCAAGTTTAATTCCTTTTGGCTTGATGCTCTGTCCTCCAGGTCTAGGAAGGGTGGAGGTCCCACATTCCAGATACACTGGGGTGGAAGTCCCACCTTCTGGGCCCATGAGGGTGGCGATCTTGCCCCTAAAGCTCGGCCAGGCCAAAGTGGGATCCTCAAAGATCTGGGCTGTCCTACCCACATGGCTTTGGGCAGAGACCACCGGGCCTGTTGAAAGTGAGGTGATGGTCTCCTCTTTTGATACCAAGAAGCCAGCCTTGATGGTCTGTGAATTGCTTCAGGGTTATTCTTCCCTTGATTTGAAGAACAGTGCACATTCACAGTCAAATAGCTCTAGAGTTGCATCTTATAAAATCCCAGAAGTCCAACAATTTTCCTTCATCTTTCCCATCTCCTTCCTCCCCAGTTCAAATGCAGTTTTCCTGCTGAGGTGGCCGATTAAATCCATGGTGCATACATATACTAATCTCTTCTTCAAAGGGATGCTTGGCCACACCCTTGGTGTTCTCCTCCGAGCATACTTTCTCACTTTTTGCAATATAGGCTAGGAATTTTTCAAATCTTTAAGTCCTGCTTCCTTTTTGCTTAACAATTCCATTTTTATGTCATTTCTCTCTTCTCACATTTTACTATAAGCAGTCAGAAGGAGCCAAGCCACCTTCAACACTTTGCTTAGAAATTGCTTTAGCTAAATATTTAATTTCATTGCTTGCAAGTTCTACCTTTCACAAAACACTAGAACAGGAACACAATTCAGTCAAGTTCTTTAACACTTTATAACAAGGATTGCTTTTTCTCCAGTTTTCAACATGTTCCTCGTTTCCATCTGAGCCCTCATCAGAATGGCTTTTATAGTCCATATTTCTACCAAGACTCTGTTCAGGATTACTTAGGTATTCTGGAAGAAAATTGAGGCTTTCTCTACAGCTTTGTTCCTCTCCTGCTGAGCTCTTAGCAGAATCACCCTTAACAGTCTGTTCATAGCAATGTAGGCGTTTTCTAGCACACATCACAAAACTCTTCTAGCTTCTACTCATTACCCAGTTCCAAAGCTGCTTCCACATTTTTAGGTATTTGTTATAGCCACACACCTCACTCTCAATACTGATTTCTGTCTTAGTCTGTTCAGGCTAAGACAGAATACCATAGACTGGCTGGCTTATAAGCAACATAAGTAAGAAATTTATTTTTCACAGTTCTGGAGACTGAGAAGTCCAAGATCAAGACCCAGGCAGATTCTGTGTCTGGTGAGAGCCCAGTTCCTGGCTCACAGACAGCTGTCTTCTTGCTGTATCCTCATGTGGTGGAAGGGGTGAGGGAGCTCTCTGAGGTCTCTTTTATAAGAGCACTAATCCCATGGACGACCTAATCACCTCCAAAGACCCCACCTCCTAATACCATCACATTAGGGGTTAGGAATTCAGCATATGAATTTTGGAGGGACAGAAACATTCAGTCTATAGCAAGGTCATTGGTCATTTTAGCAAGAGAGGTTTAAGTGAAGTGATAAGGATTAAAAAGCTAACTTGAGGGCTGGCCCCGTGGCCGAGCGGTTAAGTTCGCGCGCTCCGCTGCAGGAGGCCTGGTGTTTCGTTGGTTCGAATCCTGGGCGCGGACATGGCACTGCTCGTCAGACCACGCTGAGGCAGCGTCCCACATGCCACAACTAGAAGAACCCACAACGAAGAATACACAACTATGTACTGGGGGGCTTTGGGGAGAAAAAGGAAAAAATAAAATCTTTTAAAAAAAAATAAAAAAAAAAAAAAAAGCTAACTTGAGCCAGCCCTGATGGCCTAGTGGTTAAAGTTCAGCGTGCTCTGCTTTGGTGGCCCAGATTCAGTTCCAGGGCACAGAACCACACCACTTGACTGTCAGTAGCCTTGCTGTGGTGGCGGCTGACATAGAAGAACTAGAAGGTCTTACAACTAGAATATATATAACTATGTACTGGGGCTTTGGGGAGGAAAACAAAATGAAAGAGAGAGAAGAAGATTGGCAACAGATATTAGCTCAGGGTGAATCTTTCTGAGAAAATAATCAATTAATTAATTAATTAAAAGCTTGATTTGAGCGGTTATAGAACCTGAGAATTTGGAGAGCAAATACAGACTCTTTTAAGAGGTTTTACTATGAATGGTAACAGGCAGATGAGGCTCTGCTTAGTAGTTATCTTTTCTATTGTAATTGTACCGTTTTACAGACTTGTCTCGGTTGTAGTTGTTCCACATTCTTACCAAAACTTGATAACCTTTTGTTAATTTTAGCCATCTAATGAGTATGTATTTGTATTTCAATATGGTTTTAATTTGCATTTCCCTGATGACTAATGATATTGATCATCATTTCCTGTGCTTGTTAGCCATCTGTATCACTTCTTTTGTAAAGTATCTCTTCAAATTTTGCATTTTCTTTTGGGTTTTTAGTCTTCATAATTGAGTTATAAGAGTGCTTTATGGATTCTGGATACAAGTTCTTTATCTTACTCTGGTTTGCCTACAGTTTCTCATCATTTGTGGCTTGCCTTCTTGTTTTCTTAGTGACGTCTTTTAATAAAGTTCTCAATTTCAAAGAGATCCAGCTTATTAATTTTTCTTTCATGTTTTGTGCTTTCAGTATTCTATCTAGGAAATATCTCCCTACACCAGTATTGCAAAGATTTTCTCTTATGCTTTCTTCAAGAAATTTTCTTATTTTGTGTATTATATTTGTGTCTATGGTCCTTTTTGAGTTAAATGTTGGGTATCAGTGATATGAGGGTTGATGCTCATTTTTTCCTAATGGACATCCATTTGATCCAGCAATTTTTGTTAATAATATATTTCTTTTGGAGCTGGTCCTGTGGCTAAGTGGTTTAGTTCACTCACTCCGCTGCAGGCGGTCCAGTGTTTCGTTGGTTTGAATCCTGGGCGCGGACATGGCACTGCTCATCAAACCACGCTGAGGCAGCGTCCCACATGCCACAACTAGAAGGACCCACAAGAAAGAATACACAAGTAAGTACTGGGGGGCTTTGAGGAGAAAAAGGAAAAAAATGAAATCTTTAAAAAAATATATATATATACATTTCTTTTCCCATTAAATTACATTGGCAACTTTGCTAAAAATCAATTGACTATACGTATTGGCTTTACTAAATAGTTGGAATAGTGATCTCTCTTCCTCTTTTTTTTTTATATATTTGAGTAAGATTAATGTTATTTCTTCCTCTAATGTTTGATAGAATTCACCAGTGAAACCATCTGGGGCTGGACTTTTTCTTCTTGATAAAGTTTGATAACAAAGTAAACTGCTTTCCTAGATGTAGAGTTACTTACATTATTTAGTTTTTCTGAAGTCAATTTTGGTATGTTTTATTTTTTGGAAATTTATTCATTCATCTCCATATTCCAATTTTTTAGCATAAAGTTATTCATAGCATTGTCTTATTGTTCTTTAGTATCTATAGTGTTGATACTCCATTTTTAATTACTAATATTGATAATTTATATCATCTCTCTTCTTCTTGACCAGTTTAGCTAGAATTTTCTCAGTTTTGTTGATCTTTTCAAAGAGCCAGTTTTCGGCTTTAATAAGTTTCTCTAGGAGCCGGCACCATGGCCAAGTGATTAAGTTTGTGTGCTCCACTTCAGTGACCCAGGGTTTTGCTGGTTCAGATCCTGGGCACAGACCTAGCACCACTCATCAAGCCATACTGAGACGGCATCGCACATGGCACAACCAGAAGGACCTATAACTAGAGTGTACAACTATGTAGTGCAGGGCTATGGGGTGGAGAAGAAGAAGAAGAAAAAGATGGGCAACAGATGTTAGCTCAGGTGCCAATATTAAAATAAATAAATAAAGTTTATTGTCCATTTTCCATTTCATTGATTTCTATTCTTATCTTTATTATTTCTTTCTACTTAATTTGAGTTTACTTTGTTCTTCTTTTTCTAATTTCTTGAAGTGAAACTTACGTCATTGCTCTTAGATCTTTCTTCTTCCTAATATACCCATTTAAAGCAACTTTTCCATCTAAGCACTGCTTTAGCAGCATCCCACAAATTTTGATATGTTATATTTTCATTGTCATTCAATTCAAAATATTTCCTAATTATCCCTGTGATTTTACCTTTAACATATGACTGCTATTTAATTTCCAGATATTTAGGATTTTCATAAGATATGTTATTGGTATTGATTTCTAATTTAATTCCATTATGATCACAGAATTCACTTTGTCTAATTTTGATCCTCTTAATTTTATAAAAAACATTTGATATAGCCCTGCACATGGTCTATGTTTGTCAACATTCTATAAGCACTTAGGGAAAAAATGTGTGACTCTTTTTTTGAATGCAGTGTTCTATAAATTAGATCAAAGATGGCTAACAGTGTTGTTCAAATCTTCTATATTTTTACAGGTTTTTTTGTCTCATTGCTCTATCATTTGCAGAGAGATAGGTGTTAAAATCTCCCATAGCCCAGGGCTGAACCTGAGACTTGTGCAGGTCCATACTGAGAATCCCAGCGTGCTCCTCTGAGCTCTCCCCTCTGGGGTTGTCCTCTCACTCTCTAGCCTCTGGAGACACATTTTCTTCATTCCTCTGGCCAGAAATACGGGATATTTCTTGGAGTTTTAGCTTCTTACAGTATTACTGCTGCAGCAGCACTCCAAGACCAGGGCCTACTATTGGGATAAAGCTGCAGGGAAAAGAGAAAAATGAGAAACTCATCCCTGTGGGATCACTTCTCCAGGTTCTGACTCCTTTCCACAATCTGCCTACTTTTGTTTACTTTTCAGAGTCCTCAAGTAATTGTTTTTGTATTTATCCAGAGTTTCAGCAATAATCAGTGAGAGGAGTGGGGCATATGTGGATGGAGCTTTGTGCCATGCTGGTACTAAAATACCCAAAAAGTTTCCTAAAGTTTTATGTAGAAAAATTTTACTCTTTTCACCAGGGATTCTGAATTTTGTGTCTTCCTTATGCCAAGAATATAAATGTATATATTCTTCTATCTTGCTTCTTTGAGCACTTTCTAATTTATTTTGCTTGTTTGTTTTGTTTTAAGCTTACTTAGTCCAACTAAAATTCATTTTTTAAATTTTTGGCATAGGATGAAGTAGAGATCCAACTTTATTTTTTTTTCGGTTTAAATAGATGACTAATTGTCCAAGCACAATTTACTGTGTAGTGCATCATTTACCCACATGAATTTGTTTCTGTATTGTCCATTCAGTTCAGTTGATCAGTTCAATTATTAATTTTCCAATATCTAGCATTATTCCTTTAATCCCTTTTTCATTATAATGTATATTATTCTTCTTTTATACTTATTATTCTAATTGAATTTTCAAAAATTGTATGAAGTACGAATCTAACCTTTTTTTAAAGGACAGTCAGTTGTTCCAACATCACTTTTTGCATAGTCTATCATATATACACATAAATGCATTTCCAAATTCTAGATTCTCTATACTGTTCTCTTGACCTATTTGTCTATTACTTTTCCAATATTTAGTCATACGATGTTAAACACTTGTTGATCATGATGTATATTGTTCTTTTAATGAAGTTCTTCAAGAAAAGTGTTAATATTTCCTGGAGCTATATATAGAGCTATATATAAAGATACATGTTAACTAGACTTATTGTGGTGACCATTTTGCAATATATACAAATATAAAATCATAATATTGTATGCTTGAAGCTAATATAATGTTGTATGTCAATTATACTTCCATTTTAAAAAAAGCGCTAATATTTTATATAGGATTTTTGCATCTAGCATTATAAGAGAAGGTCCATTGTGTTCTCTTCTTTTAATATTCTGGTCTGATTTTGTAGAATCCACCCATAAAATGTTCTGGTCCTGGCTTTTGACTATATTTTCCATTTTGTCTATGCCGCTTCTCTCTCTTGTTTTTAAATTCTTGATGTAATCTTATTAATTTATATTTTTCTAGGAAAGTCAATCATTTCAATTTTAAAAACTACTTTCCGTAAAAATTTTTCTGGTATTTTTAAAAATTCCTATATTTATAGTTTTGATCTCTTTATCACTGTAATGTTTTTTTATTCTTGATCAGGTTAGCAAGAGTTTATTTCACTGGCATTTTCAAAGAGATGACATTTGACGTTATATACATATTCTATTGGGCTTTTAATTTCTATCTTTTGAATCCTCCTACTTTCTTTGGGAGTGTTTTTCATTCTTTCTCTAGCTTGTGTTGAGTAGTTGGTTCACTTATATTTAATTTTTATTTTTTTAAATACTTTAAGCCTAGATTTTTAAATTATTATTATCATTGTATTTTTAAATTTCAAAGTGAATAGATTTTCTTTTCTTGGATTCTCTCTTATTTTCTATCCTTTAGACTTTTTTTATTCATTTGTTTTATTTTATTGAGTTTTTTGGTCTACTTCATACATATTTTTTTGTCTACTTGTCTTATTTCTGAGAAAGGCTTGTTAACGTCTCCCAAATTAGGATACTTTTTTGTTGCTGGACTAGTCCAGAGCATATATCCCAAAATACCTGTGGATTGCACTTTCCATGGCTTTCTTAACCTCTTGAAACTGATCAGAGTTCCAGAGGGAGAGAGCTGGGAACACAATACCCAAAGGTCCTCAGTGCAATGCCTATTGGATTATCTCTTTACTTCCCTAGCTAAAGCCAAATCATCAGTACTGTTGGCAAGTCAGACCCTCTCTCTGGAGGTAACTGGATGGAGTTAGTGAGCAAAGCAGTCTCTCTATATATGACATTATTTATAAGATTTCCTTGATGTGATGAAAGAAATTGGAAATTCCCTGGGGAAAGTCTTTGTAAACACTCTGGGCACTCATTTACTTCCACAAGATACAAATGTCTAAACTGTTAAACAACCAAACAACTTTGATAATAGTGCTTCCTTCCAAAGGAAGAGAATTTGACTTGTAAAGAGGCTGAAAATGTGATGGCTTCAAAGGAATTTTTCCAAAGTAAATTAAAATTAAAGTTTATTGTAGTTCATAGAGTATTTTTATACACACTAGATAATTTTATACTAGCAACAATTCTGTGACAAAAGTAAAAAAGACATGATTCTCATCACCATTCTGATGGATACTGTTGAGTACCAAGGATCAGAAGTGACTCATTCCAAGTTATACAACTAGCACACGATGAAGTGAGTATTTGAATGCACATCTTTTGACAGCAAATGTCAACTTACTTTAACTTTGTCATAGCAATCTCCTACAAACTGGAGACTTGATTTCCATGGGAAAATTCTCCTCAGAGACCAATTCATGTAGATAATGAAATTTTGGAAATGAGGAATTCCTCAAATATAGCTGTTGAATAGTTATTGGTTGATTTTAATAAAAACGGGCTAGATCTCTTCCAGTTGCCCCTTCACCCTTTCTGCCACACTCTGTACACCAGGAGGCTGACTTACACTCAGCATCATAGGCTCCCTTGCCCTCTGAGATTTGATAAGGTTGACCAATGGGAGCGCCAGCAGGAGACCTGAGGGAAGAAGAGAGTGAGGTTCAGGCATTTATTTCCATCTCCTTCTTGCATGTTGATTTGGGCTGGCCATGTAACTTAACTGAAGATCCCAGCTCTTGTGAGGGGCCTTCTTCATCCAGCTCTTTTTTCCCTATTCCACTTGCAATTTTCTCCCCTTGCCTTCTCAGGCCTAGGGTGGAAGTGGTTCCCTACTGTTCCTTACCCTAAGTACTGCACCATTCCCTGTGGTTTCTCTAAACCCAGCTCACACCTTTGTAACAATCTCTCTTTAAGTAATCCTCAAATTATCCCATTTGAATGTGCCAGCTGTTTCTTGCAGGGGCCCTGACTGATAAAGAAAACAAATTACTCTGAAAGTTTGTAGCTTAAGTAAAAAAAGATGGGGTGAAGGGACAAGTTTCCTAGGCAAGCCAAAAGCTGTTCATATACTAACATCTGATTACTACAATTTTGGAAAGGAGTTGGCTCTTTTAATATATTCTTCATTGGGGATTACACTTTTTCTGGACCAAAATCATAATCAGATCCAAAAGATTTCTAATACTTTATATATTATTAATAAAATTTAACAGTAGCAGGAAAAAAAAAAAGGAACAACCCTTTCAGTTTCCAAAGTAGAGAGAAAAAACAGTGCATTGCCCCTAAATCATTCTGTTGCCATGCAAACTTCTTTGCCATACCACCCTGAGAAATCCCTTAGAAGAGTTAGATTCTCCAGATCCTGATTCTTTGGCTAATTAAAGCAGGCATGGGGCACTGCAAGGGGTCACTGTCCAAAATGGAATGTGAGAAGAGAGTGAGTGTGTTGATTACACATGAACGGAGGGATTGAAACAATCCATTTCCAACAGGCGTCTATGTACACATGAGGACTCACATGCACACACACACCCCCCCATACATGCACATGCACAGAAAGCCAGAAAGACGAACCTACAGAGAAAATGGTATGATTCACAGAATTCATTCTGCTGCTTGGGGACTAGACGGGAATGGAGGCTATTACTTTCCTTCTGAGCCAGAGCAGGGTGACATGCTGACGTGTATGATATTTTCTGCCAGTTGGCCACAATTTGAGTGGGTGGGAAAATACACTTCATTCCCATTTTCCTCCCTTATTCCCTTGCCATGGGTTAATTTTTATTACAATGCCATAAGGAATATTATAATTCAAAAAATAAGAAAGGAATCAAGCCAGATAACTGCTTAATCAATATGGGATAGGTTTCCACTGTCAAAGTGGAGTGGAACATTCTCCTCCAGTGGATTTGATTTCCTGTGGTTGTACAGGAATAAAATTGACTACATTTCCCTCTTTTGCATTTTAATGAGAAGAGGGGCTGAAAACTAAAATATAATGGCTGCAGTCACTGAAGGGTGTGTAGTGGAGCAAAACAAGACTGGGTCATTCATACTAACAATTTTCAGTTCTCTCCGTTGTCATTCAAGGTAGTGAGATAAAGAGGTCTACCACAAATTTAAGTTTTACAATTTGTGCTCTTGAGCAATTATTGTGGGTTGCTAGTTCCTTGGTTCTATTTTTAGCAGTGTAATAGATATTTCCTTGTACCACAAACTTAGGCGTGCAAGCATGGCACAAATTAATAATTAAACAATTTGTGCCTCAGCCCTTCAGAGTTTGGAATAAAGGAGATGAGAGTAAGCACTTAGAAACTAAAATTATGACTGTGAAATTAACATTTATTTCCTAATTTCTCAAAGTGAGGAGAACTAGCTATACTTTATCTGAAAATTGATATATTGAGAACCATAGGTTTAAACATATCATTTAAAACTATAATTGCAATTGCTATTTGAACTTAAAATAGTCTGTACTTTTTCAAATGTCAAAGAGAAAAGGGCAAAGAAAAGAGGTGCAAGACATTAAAAGCGGAAAAGAATATTAGTATGACAAAAAATCTATTATGGTGGCTTGATGATAAAAGTAAATAAAATGGTGGCAGCAAACCTTATACTAATATCAGGCAAAGGTGAATTCAAGCTCAAAATCTTGTGTCTCTTAATGATGCAAGTTAAACTACAGAGAAGTTACAATTATTCCTTATTAGTAAAAATATAAATAAAATACGAAATTACAGAAGCTAAAGGATATATTTACAAGAATACAAGACTAGTAGAAGGCAATACCTCACTTTCAGCTGCTTATGGGTGAAAAAGTCAAAATTTAAATACAGAATATTTAAATAGTAATATGTATAATCGTAATAAATAGATAGGCACATGTCAGATATCAAATCCCAGAAACAAAGAAATCTGTCTTTTTTTGAGGACCCATAGATGTTCACTGATATTTACCATATTATTTTGAAACAAACAAAGAAGTAGAAATATTATGGGCAGCATTTTCTGACCAAAATGCAATCAAAAGTAGAAACAAATAAGAAAATTAGAAACAAAACAAAAATTCCCTTATTAAATAATTCTCAGGTTAAAAAAGAATAAAATCGGGGCGGCCCCATGGCCGAGCGGTTAAGTTCTCGCTCTCTGCTTCGGCAGCCCATGGTTTTGCCAGTTCGAATCCTGGGTGTGGACACGGCACTGCTCATCAAGCCACAACTAGAAGGAACCACAACTAAAAAGACAGAACTATGTACTGTGGGCATTTGGGAGAAAAAGGAAAAATAAAATCTTTAAAAAATAAAATAAAATAAAATCACAGTTATAGAATGTCTGAAAAATAATAGAAGGAGAAAGAAATTTAAAACCAACTATATCCATATTACTAAAAAAGAAAGAATAGAAATAAGCAAATAAGGTGGCACTTGTTAAGCTAGAAAAGTGAATACCAAAATAAACTTTAGAAAAACAGAAGAAAGGAGTTTTTTAAAATAGTAAGCAAAAATTCATAAAGAGAAAAATTATAAAAGTTGTAAATGAATTCCAGACTTGGTTCTGTGTTGGGGGAGAATCAAACACAAATAAATAAATCATTTACCAATACTAAATATGAGAGAGACCACAAAAGAGAGAGAAAAAACAAAAACTCATAAAATGAGAAATGAATGAAAAGGGGAAATGATTACAGATGAGGAAATCATCATAAGAAAATACTTTGCACAGCTTTATACTAATAACTTTCAAAAATTGGATTTTTTCCCGAGAAGAAATAAATGGACTACAAATTGTAGAAGAAATTGTGAATGTTGTCAAAATTTTCCAAAAAGCTTCTGACATAGAAGGTGTCTTTGGTAATTTTTTTCATTCTTCCGTGAAATAGATTACTCCAATGTGATTTAAATTTGTTCCAGAGCAACACAAAATAAGGAATTCTCTTCAAATTCTTTTATGACACCAGCATATGTGTGATAGTAACATCAAACAGATTCTCTCTTTCTCTCCCTTCCCTCTCTTCCTCTCTCTCTCCTCACAAAAATCCTGAATGATATATTAGCAGAGAGAATTTAGCAGTATATTAAAAGAGTAAAACAGCATAACTAAGTGGCATTAACTCCAAGAATGTATCCAATTCAATATTGGGAAATATATGGATTTCTTTCAATCAGTAAAATCACAGTAGATGCTAAAATGTATTTGAGAAATTCAGGACCTATTCCTGGCTTAAATTTTTTTGATCTCTCCAAAATTATAAATATGAAGATATTCTCATCGTGATAACAATCCAAATTTGGCAAAAAAGATAATGTAAGAAAATTTGCATTCAAAATAGTAATAAAAATATAAATTATATATGAATAAAATAATTAAGAAATTTTCTGCAGGTATACAAAAGAAAACAAATATCCTATTAGAGGAAATTAAATATAATTTAATAAATGAAAATACACGTCATGTTTTTGGTTACAAAAACTCAATATTTTAAGGCTGTTCATCTATTCACTTTCTTCAAAACAATCTATAATATTCATGTATTTGTATTCAATATTGAAGTAATATTTATTTAGGAACTTGTAAATTATTCTAAAATTAATTTTTAAAATAGATAAATAAAAAAGCCAAGAAAATTTGGGAGGATTAAAAAAAAGAACTATAAGAATCCTTACTTACTAGATATTAACATAGTATAAACTACAATATCTAAAACAGAACTGCTACAGGAGGTACAGACACAGTCTGAATTGAAACATAATAAAGTTGCCAGAAATAGACCCAAGGATATGTAGTAGTTGATTACATGATAAAGATGGCATTTCATGTTGGTGAGAAGATGAGTAGAATTTCTAATAAATGACATTGGAATTACTGGCTACACATTTGGGGAAAAGAAAGCTGAATCCCCTAACTGAAAACAACTAAATAACTTCTAGATGGATCAAAGATTTAAATGTATATTTTAAAGGAAGATAAGGAAAAGAAAGGAACGAAAGAAAGCATAATATTCTAGAAGAAAATATGGTTGAATAATTTTATAATCTTAGAATGGGAAAATCTTTCTTAGCTATATAAGTGATTCAGGATCCATAATTAAATTTTGATAAGTTTGGTTACATAATAATGTAAAATTTCTGTACCATGAAATAAGCTTTTAAAGTAAATCCAAGAACAAAATACAAGGTTGGAAATACATGAGAAAAAACTAATACATTTAATATATAAAGAGTTCCAGCATATCAGTAAAACAGTCAACCACTCCAACAGAAACATAGGTAAAACAAAAAATAGGCGATTCACAAAAGAAGAAATACAAAGACTGACAAACATATGGAAAATAGTCACTCAGTTATAGAGAAATGGAAAAGAAATTATATATGTTAATTTTCAATCATGAAATTAGCAGATGTTTATGTGACTGTAGGGAACACTGAAGTGTCCGATTCTTATTGGTGGGAATATAATTCTATAGATTTCTGGAAGACAGTGTGGGAGTATGAATAATATCTTAAATTAGATGCCTTTGGCCCAACAACTCTACCTCTACAAATTTATCCCAAGAAGATCATTGTATAGGTTAAATTAATTTATACATATGTGGATTTTTAAAATGTATTTAAACAATCTATAAATGTCCCTCACTATTCAACAAATTATGGTACAAATTATAGAACATCACAGATCCAATAAAATAACAATACAGATCTTACCCAGAAAGATGCTCATGACATATTTTTTTTGTTGAGAAAAGCAGGGTAAAAATAATAAAGAATAAGCCGAGTATGAAATTATATATAATAAGCTCCATTTACATAGATGTACACAAAGAAATATAAACTTTTACAATCATGTATCAGTTATATTTCCCTTGAATACAAGTGACAGAAATTCTATCCAAACTAATTTAAGCAAAAGGGAAACTTTTGGCTCAGACTGCTGAAAACTGTAGCTTTGGTTTGATTTCAGGCACATCTTTTTCAGGGCTTCAAACAGGGTCATCAGGAACAGCCAGTTTTTCTCTCTCTTTCCAAGTTTCTGCCCTGCTCTCTCTGTGGGGCTCTATTTTCAGAACAGTATCTCTCCTCATGGTGACAAGATGGCTGCCACAGTTTTTGCCTCTCATCCTCTTCATGTCAACACTAGCATGAAAGAAAGATAGTCTTCTCCTAATTATTCATTTGAAAGCTTTGGGTTCATTGGACCTGGTTGGCTTAACTTGGGACATGTGCTCATACCCAAATTAACACTGTGATCTAGAGAATGCAAGTTTCTGATTGGCTTAGACCTGTGTGCTATGTCACATGTTCCACCATATATCTTCCACATCGATATGTATGTAGGATAATACCTATAGCAAGTGGCCTGAGAGTTGGATGGGGGAGGGGGAGAAAGGAGGAGTGTCCTAAAGGAAAATTGGTGGTTACCTGGAGAAAGGTAAGTAGATGCTGGACCACTAAAAGAACAAACGAAGTTTATCCCTTCATGGTGATGTTTCTGGGCATACTTTTTCTTCCTACTTTTGTATATTATTTCAGAACTTACTACTTTTTAATTAATTAGTATGCCTCATTTGTATACATAGATAAACAATAAATCTATTTTCAATATAAATAAAGTAAAATACATAGTTATGTGTTTCTCTAGTTCATGCTATTTTTGCTCTTTTTATTTCTGCCTTGCCTTTCACTTATTTATTTTTCTTTCCTATTAACCTCTCAGCATTACTTCTTTCTGTTATCTTTCCATACCTGTTATTCAATCTTCCACAGTCACAGGCAAAAGAATCTGTGCAAGGGGCTGGCCTGGTGGCACTGCAGTTAAGTTCGCATGTTCTACTTTGGCAGCCCAGGGTTCGCCGGTTCAGATCCTGGGTGTGGACCTACACACCAGTTGTCAAGCCATGCTGTGGCAGGCGTCCCACATATAAAGTAGAGAAAGATGAGCAGGGATGTTAGCTCAGGGCCAGTCTCCCTCAGCAAAAAGAGGAAGATTGGCGGCAGGTGTTAGCTCAGAGCCAAACTTCCTTCAAAAAAAAAAGAATCTGTGCAAAAAGTGAAGGTATTTAACCCAGGAAGTATTTCAGAGAAAGAAGTATACAAGTAAAGATAAAGGTGGTGGTCCCAGAATGTGTGAACGTGTATTAGAGGACTCACTTTGAACTTATATTTGTATAGCAAATAGAATTTTTACTTTGCTTGCAAGTTTATACGTGATTGCTGGAGGAAAGTCTGGCTTTCCAAACTCACTTGATCCTACCTTTGTTGAAGGGTTAATTTAGAATCAGTGCCTCAAAACCTTTCATGTACATGTGAGTCACCTAGGGATCTGTTAAAATGCAGATTCTGATCTAGGACGTCCATGTTGGGGCCCAAGATTCTTCACTTCTCATAAGCTCCCAGGTGACGTTAACGCAACAAGTCTACAGGCCTTGCTCTGAAAAGGAAGGACTTGGATAACATTTTCTTATCTACTAAGTAAAAGTTAAGCCAGCCATATTCTACATACATTTTATTAAAATTAAAAATATATTAAAATATACTTTTAACTATTCCAGGTTTGTTTGTATATGCTACTATTTTTCTACTTGGGACTACATTTTTAAGAATCAGCAAAATTTCTCAACAAAACATCAAACAACCCCATCAAAAAATGAACAGGGGATATGAACAGATATTTCTCCAAAGAAGATATACGGATGGCCAATAGGTACATGAAAAGATGCTCATCATCACTGATCATCAGGGAAATGCAAATCAAAACTCCACTAAGATATCACCTTATACCCATTATAATGGCTATAATAACCAAGACAAAAAATAACAAATGTTGGAGAGAATGTGGAGAAAAAGGAACCCTCATACACTGCTAGTGGGAATGCAAACTTGTGCAGCCACTATGGAAAACAGTACGGGGATTCTTCAAAAAATTAAAAATAGAAATACCATATGACTCAGCCATCCCACTACTGAGTATCTATCCAAAGAACTTGAAACCAGCAATTCAAAGAGACTCATGCACCCCTATGTTCATTGCAGCATTATTCACAATAGCCAAGATGTGGAAGCAACCTAAGTACCCATCAACTGATGATTGGATAAAGAAGATATTGTATATATAAATATACAATGGAATACTACTCAGCTCTAAAAAAGGATAAAATCATCCCATTCACAACAACACGGATGGACCTTGAGGATATTATGTTAAGCAAGATAAGCCAGACAGAGAAAGACAAACACTGTGTGATTCCACTCATATGTGGAAGATAAAAAAACACTTGGACAAAGAGAACAGATTAGCCTTACCAGGGGGAAGAAGGGTGGGGGAGGTGGTCACAAAGGGTGAAGAGGCGCATCTATAAAATGACTGACAAATAATAATATACGACTGAAATTTCACAGTGTTGTAAACTGTCATACCTCAGTAAAAAAAAAATCAGTAAAATTTGATTCCATGTTAGCTCATCTTTGAAAAAGGTAAATACTTTGATTCTCTCCCCCACTCTCTAATATAAAATTCCAAGTCTGTTTTTACATTAATTCCACAAGGAAAAACATGCTTTTTTGCCTCTGTAAATGCTATTTTTCTTGTTTGGAACCAAAGATTACTCTGTTCAACTTTGAATGACACTGCGATTGTGGAAAACCCTTCTTGTCTGAGATTTCAACAATGTGTTCTGTCAAAGGCAAACTTAAGAGTCATGGGTTTTTACTTTATTGCTCCCAACCAGTGTGATTTGTAAGACAGGAGGAGCAAAGTGCAAAGAACTTCTCTTGGAGAAAAAGTTTTTTAAAACTTTGATTCTCACTTGTGCAAAATGGTGGCTCCTGCTCTTCACTGTGGATCCATGTGACCTTGGGCAGCAGACACAGCCTAGTCCTAGTTTTCATCACCAATATTGACTGAAGGCCCAAGCCATTTACCCTGTCAGAGGCCAATTTTTGTGGCTGTGTATGAATTCACTTCAGGTTATAAACATTTTTAATGATGTTTATGTTTTTAAACTTCACATACCCTCTCCAACTCCAAGCTTTTTGCCAGTCCCTCTTGGCTCTGCTGAAATGGATGCAATCTGGGAATCAAGATCAAGGGTGGGAGTCAGCTTTATTCAAGAGGAATGTGCGTGTGTGTGTGTGTGTGTGTGTGCATGTACATGTAAAACAGAAACACACTTCTCCATGCCTCCCTTGGTTTGTGTGCTTTCTTTTCAGCTTGTCCCAGAAACCAAACCTGCTTTTGGAGACTCCAACCGGCAATTCCAAAATGGTACCTCAGCTAAAATTTTTACTTACGTACAAGTATCTCACTTGCCCTCGAGTTCCTGCCTGTTTGAATATGCCTCCCTGCTGGGTGAGGCATGGTGCATTCTCCCTTGGGCCCTTGTTGCTATCCTGACTGCACACACAGGTTACCTCATCTCTTGGGAGCTTAACTGGACTTTCAGACTGCACTCGGAACTTGTAACCACCTGTGTTCTTCTCTGGCTCCTATTGAGGCCCACTGGCTAGGTAGTTTTCACGTCCGTTCTTCTTCGGCTATGCCTCTGTGAAAACTCCTGGCACTTGCTAAGAAGACAGAATGAAATAGTAACATAAGCATTTATAATAACAAAAAAGCATGCTGATGAAAAAAATATTGCCACAATCTACGTTTATTTTTGCCAGTGACACAGCTTTGGTAACCAAAAATATCTCCTTTTTAAAGGCATCCACATAATAAACGACTTCTTTTTGCTGTGAAATCATGACACTTGTTTGATAACGGATGTGGGGTTGATCATTGGTGCAGGCAGCCAAAATCTTAACGTGCAGGTTTAGCCTTTAGCCTCACCATCATGATGACAGGAAGAGAGACCCCCCACAATGCTCTCCTGTGGCTTGGCAATTCCCCTCACCCTTCCTTCTCTAGGCCTCAGACATCGTGGTGACTGGAGATCCTACTGGAATTGTGGAGTTAATGCTTCCAGCATTGTATATAGACAGAAAAAAAGAGTCTTGCACATGCATGTGACTAATTTTTAAATGTACAAGAAGAAAATTATGTCTTAAGTTCCTTGATCTTTGGGTACAAAACTCAAGTTATGGAAGAAAACGAAAAGGATTCAATATGTTTTGAATAATCATTTATTCTAGAGCATCTGGCCAACATAAACTGGAAGAACCTCCATGTTAACAATGGCCACTATCCAAAGAACAGTGAGGGACGTGCATTTAAAAAACAACAACAAAAAAAAGCAAAAACCTCAATCATCTGCCACAGAAGCAATGACTGCTGAAATTATAAAGGAGGGTGATAATAAGCAGAAGGTGGTGCCTTTAAGTCCTGCCAGTGAAATCCAATTTAATGAAATGAGGGTTTAATTACAAAAGCAAAGATGACTTTCACTTCTATTTTTAATTTTATGGATGAAAAGTAAGCCTCAGAAATATGAAAGAACCAAATAAAGGCATGAAATAAGCATAACTTAAACTCGTCGTATCCCGGTTTGTGGGGGTGGGGAGGTTTTGAGCGGAGGATCGTTTGGCAGGCAATAGATAAATATAAGCAAACTGAAAGTCCTTGACTTTGCCTTAAGTGGCAAAATGGATGATGAAGACAAGACTGAAAGAGTCCTGAGTTGATAAACATGGAGACAATTATTGTCCTTATTTATTGGCTTCTAAAGCACATCTTGCTTCATACAAGGTGCTATGCTGGAAAACAGAAAGACCTCTAAAATCCCCAAGTAGAGACATTCTGAGAATTGAAGCTCTGCAGACAGTCTTTTCACTTGCTTCAAAAAAGAAAATATCACATATAGAGCTATGCGTGTAAAAGAGTTTCACTAAATAAGGATTATCATTTCAAAATGAATGCTGTACCATGCCCTCGAATAGCAATAACATGTTACACATAAAGAAAGAATTGGGGCTAAAGTATTAAAATACATTAAGATATTTAAAATCAGAATTATTGTTATTCTTATTTTACATTTTTTTCTTGGTGAGGGATGGGGGGAGTGGTGAAGAGACAGGAAAAGAATTAAAGAAAGAGAAGTGCCACAATGGTTAAGTAAAACTTGCTTCAGTTAATTCAGAGCGACTCAGTGGGTGGTCTATATCATATTTTTTACATTTCGTAATAAACCCAAAATTGTATAGCTCTTCTTTTTTTCCTAAACTGGCAACTTTGTGTGGCTCTGTTCATCTATACCCCGTCTGAGTAGGCATACATACAAACCAAGAGATTAAAAAAATTTTTGCCTCTCTCCAGAACATTTTAGAACTAATTTATTTTGCCTTGCTTCATCATTAAGGAAGATTATTTAAACAGAGGCACAGTCTACTTTTTGAATATCCTATCCTGGGACTAAAATTAGCAACTAAACCCTTGACTTTAAACCATTCCAAGTTTTTGGATCCAATTGTATTAACCTTTCTACCAGTTTTCCTGCTTGGTTTAATCTGATAGTCCCAAGAGATGGGTTCTGAAGGAGTGGCTGAGCTATTGGGGAAGGAAGTGGTTAAGAAGGAAGAAGTACATTTCTTGGCAGAGTGTCTGAGCATTCAGGGACCTTACTCAGGGCTGGAGTAGATAATGCCCAAATATCACTATATCTAAAAGTGTAATTTAGAGATGTCAAAATGCTTACTAGCTCTAAAATACCTGATACCCCATCATAAGTTCACTCAACAAGGATACATTTGCTAATCAAATATTTTGGGGAGAGAGGGTATCTATGACATGCAGACTTTTGTGTTTGGCATTTATATATGGTTAGAGGGGGAAATGAGACATGGTCTTTGATTTCAGGAAGAGACCCACCTCACATTTTCCAAGCACTGTCAAGAGTACAGGAAGAGGAACTGTTGGACCATTTGTATGTCTTCTTTTAAGGAACCTATTCAGGTCCTTTGCCCATTTCTTAATCAGGTTATTTGTTTCTTTGCTATTGAGTGGTATCGGTTCCTTATATAGTTTAGATATTAACTCTTTATCAGATATATGGTTTGCAAATATTTTCTCCCATTTCATAGGATGCCTTTTCATTTCATTAATTGTTTCCTTGGCTGTGCAGAAGCTCCTTAGTTTCTTGCAACCTCATTTATCTATTTTTGCTTTTGTTGCCTGTGCTTTTGGTGTCATGACCAGGAAAACTGTTGTCAAGAAGCTTTTTCCCTACATTTTCTTTTAGTAGTTTTACTGTTTCAGGTCTTACATTTATGTGTTAATCCATTTTGAGTTGATTCTTCTATATGACATGAGATAAGGATCCAATTTCACTCTTCTACATGTGGATGTCCAGTTTTCCCAACACCATTTACTGAGAAGGTTATCCTTTCTTCATTGTTCTTAGCACCCTCTCAAAGATCAACTGACTATAAAAGTATGGTTTTATTTCTGGGCCCTTGATTCTGTTCTGTGGTCTATATGACTGTTTTTCTGACAGTACTATGCTTTTTTGATTACTATAGTTTTGTAGCATATTCTGAAATCAGACAATATGCTGCCTCCAGCTTTGTGCTTCTTGTCTAAGATTGCTTTGTCTGTTTGGCGTCTTTTATCGTTTCATATGAATTTTAGGATTTTTTTTTCTATTTCTGTAAAGAATGCCACATCAAATCTGTAGATTACTTTGGGAAGTACCGATATTTTAACGGTATTAATTCTTCCAGTCCACAAACACAGGATGTCTTTCCATTTCTCTGGCTTTTCTTTAAATTCTTTCATCAGTGTTTTAAGTTTTCAGTGTACTAGTCTGTCATCTCTTTGGTTAAGTTTATCCCTGAGTGTGGTGTCCTTTTTGTTACTATTGTAAAGGGGATTGTTTTCTTAATTTCCTTTTCTAATAGTTTATTGTTAGTGTATAGAAATGCCATTGATTTTTATATGCTGATTTTTGTATCCTGCAACATTACTGAATTTGTTTATTAATTCAAACAATCTTTTTATGGAGTCTTTAGAGTTTTCTTCATATATGATCATGTCATCTGCAAACAGAGATAACTTTCCTTTTTCCTCTCTAATTTGAATGGCCTTTATTTTGTTTTCTTGTTCAGTTTCTCTGACTAGGACTTCCAGTGCTGTGCTGAACAGAAGCAGTGAGAGTGGGCATCCTTGTCTTGTACCAAATCTTAGAGGGAAAGCTTTCAGTTTTTCTTCATTAATTGTGATGTTAGCTGTGGGCTTTTCATATACGGCCTTTATGGTGCTGAGGTAAGTTCCTTCTATACCTATTTTGTTGAGAGTTTTTATCATGAATGGACATTGAATGTTTGTCAAATGCTTTTTCTCCATCGTTAATTGATCGTGGCACCTGGGCTAACAACTGTTGCCAATCTTTTTTTTTTTTTTTTTCCAGCTTTTATCTCCCCAAACCGCCCCCCCCCACCCCCC